>NW_024470721.1:0-41928 GCF_017639515.1 Carcharodon carcharias
ACCCCCTCCCCCACACACACACACACCGCCCCCTCCCCCACACACACACACACCGCCCCCTCCCCCACATACACACGCCGCCCCCTCCCTCCCCACACACACACACGCCGCCCCCTCCCCCACACACACCAAAACAGAGACTGTGTGTCGGTTATAAACACCTCCTGCCCTGCACGGGTAGGCACTCTCCACTCGTCACACACAATGACCGGCACAGAAGCGGTCCATTCGGCCCCTCTGCTCCATGCTGGGTGCTCCTGCTCCCACCCCCTCTCCCCATATCTCTTTGCCCCTCGTGTGTTTTTCCAGCTCCCCTCCTCCCTTAAACACATCGAAACGATTTACCTCTATCCCTTCCCTGTGGGAGCGAGTTCCACATTCTCCACCCCCACTCTCCCCCCCCCCCCACCACCCCATTGTCTGTATAAACACGTTTCTCCTGAATTCCTCCCCCCTCGATTGGATTCATTAGTGACTGTCTTATATCGATGACCACCCCCCCCACACCCCCACAACCCTCACCACGTTCTGGTCTCTCTCGCCCGCACCTCCCCTCCCCACCCAGATAGATAGGTTCTCGATTGGTAAGGGGATCAAAGGTTCCGGGGAGAAGGCGGGAGAGTGGGGTTGACAAACTGATCAGCCACGATTGAATGGCGGAGCAGACTCGATGGGCCGAATGGCCTAATTTCTGCTCCTACGTCTTATGGTCCAAGTGGAGATGCCCTTCTCTGTGTCCACCCAGCTGACCTTCTATCAGTTGACCCCTGAGGCGTTTCCTGTCTAGACTAACAAAGCCCCAGCCCTGTCTGCTGCGGAAGAACCAAGAGGAAACTGAAGGAGACGCACAAACCTCATCAGCCATTAGGGTCAGGTCCCTCTTCATAGCGTAGGCATCCTCCCCATCGGCGTAGTACTTGGGTTCCACTTCACTGATCCTGCAAGGGGGACAGCGGCAATTTTTTTTACACAGTTGGACAAGGTTCTGCTTCGGTCACACACGCCCATGGAGAATAACTGGCTCAGCCAGGATATACTGGCCCGCGGCAGAACAGATCCGGGGGTCTGAAGGGGTTAAACTGCGAGGCCAGGTTGTAAAAGCTGGGCTTCTATTCCTACAAGCGCCGAAGATTAAGGGATGATCTAATCAAGGGGGTTTAAGACGATTAAAGGAAAGCAATTGGAGAGGGCGGAGAGGTTTAGAGTGGAGGGGGGGGGGCGCCAGGATTTACAAAACTTAGGGGCCCCCCACAACCCCCCCCCCCCCGCCCCCCGCAGGCAGCTGAAGGCACGGCCGCCGAGGGTGGAGCGATGGGAATCGGGGATAAGCCAGAGGGCAGGGCAGAGATCTCGGAGAGTTGTAGGGCTGGAGGAGTTAGAGATAAGTGGGTGGGGGTGAGGAAGAAAGGATTTGGGGTTGAAATCAGGTCCAAAAAGCACTTACTGGAAGTTCAGCGTGTTGGAGTAGAGATGAAGCGCCGCTCGGTTACTGTAAGGTGGAGAGATCAGAAAAGCGGGAGTTAAAATTCTCATGGCATCGACTCAGCCCAGATTCACACCCTCAGGCACTTGCAGCCTTTCTACATGCTCCTCAGCCGATGGCCCAGAGCGTGGTCAGGATCCCCCTGCTCCCTCACCCACCCACCCTGGCGACCGTTCACGACGCCAGCTGGAATGGGCAGCCCGGGCAGAATGTTCACCCGCCGCCTCAGATAACGCTCGCTACCACGTCGCCGTTTGTGGGAGCTTGCGGTGTACGAACTGGCTGCCAATTTTCCCCACATAACCCGCACTCCTTCCCCACTCTGCCACGAGAGCCGGGTACAACCCGGCCCGATCCAGAGCCGGACGCCTTCCGGTTGTACCTAGAAGCAGCGGTCTTCAGCCCGATCTAGAATCAGCCGTGTCACCGCCAGCTCTGGAATTGGATGCACACGGGCCAGATCCAGACATTTGTTGGCCGGCTCTGGAACCCCGGGGGGGGGGGGACACTTGGGCCGGCTCTAGAACCGGGGGAGGCACACTTGGGCCGGCTCTAGAACCGGGGGAGGCACTCTCGGGCCGGCTCTAGAACCGGGGGAGGCACTCTCGGGCCGGCTCTAGAACCGGGGGAGGCACTCTCGGGCCGGCTCTAGAACCGGGGGAGGCACACTCGGGCCGGCTCTAGAACCGGGGGAGGCACACTCGGGCCGGCTCTAGAACCGGGGGAGGCACACTCGGGCCGGCTCTAGAACCGGGGGAGGCACACTCGGGCCGGCTCTAGAACCGGGGGAGGCACACTCGGGCCGGCTCTAGAACGGGGTGGGGGGGGGGGGGGCACACTTGGGCTGGCTCTAGAAACAGCCACACTTGGTCTGCATCTTGATCCTGACATGCTTGGATTGGATCTAGATCTTTTTTATTCATTCAGAGGATGTGGGCGTCTCTGGCCGGGCCCAGCATTTATTGCCCATCCCTAGTTGTCCCCTTGAGAAGGTGGGGGGGGGGTGGGGGGGGGGGGGTGAACTGCTTTCTTGACCCGCTGCAGCCCGTGTGGTGTAGGTACACCCACCACGCTGTTAGGAGGCAGTTCCAGGGAGGGAGGATCTAGAACGGGACACGCCTGATCCGGATCCTGAACCGGATGGTGAGTGTACCTTTTCCTGACGTGTAAGGAGACGTATCGGGCGTTGAAATTCTCGATCATGGCTCTGGATGCCTGGTCCATCAGCTTCTGGGCTAATCCGAGCCGGCGATGGGACCTCTTCACTGCCTGGAGAAGGAACAGGGAACGTGAACTTAAATCGCATCAGATCCCGGGACGCGGGAGGTTAAATCGCATCAGATCCCGGGACGCGGGAGGTTAAATCGCATCAGATCCCCGGAAGCCAGCAGGATATGGGAGGTTAAATCCCACCTGATCAAGGTCCCGCTGCAGTGGCGAGGGAGAAGCATGTTCAGGGCTGTTGTTGTTGGTGGGATAGGAGAGCTAACTGGATAGCTCTTTAAACGAGCCAGCACAGGCACTTTGGGCTGAATGGCCTCCTCCTATTCTACAATTAGACAGGTGAAGGGGCCACACACCACCAAACTCACCAGCTCCTGCACCCTGCCCTCTGCAAGTCCTTCATCTGACTGGGATACAGCCCCAGTAACAGCACCACCCACCCATCCCCGAGCGACCCCACCCATCCCCGAGCGACCCCACCCATCCCCGAGCGACCCCACCCATCCCTGAGCGACCCCACCCATCCCCGAGCGACCCCACCCATCCCCGAGCGACCCCACCCATCCCCGAGCGACCCCACCCATCCCCGAGCGACCCCACCCATCCCCGAGCTCTGTACGTGACCCGGATGTTTCTCTGAAGCTAAGCCTGCTGCTCTTGAGGGCAGCCTGAGACCTGCTGCAGTGTCCACACCAAGTAAGAGTTCCAGCGTCTCCTCGAGTGAGATAGGATCGAGCCTGGGGGTGGGGTAGAGGGGGTCGAATACGGGTAAGCTAAAGGCCCTGCTCCTGATCGCACTCACACCGGGTCAGAGGAGTGAGGGGGGGGGTGGGGGGGAGGCAGAGAAGGGGAGAGAGAGATGGAGAAAGGGGTAGGGAGGAAGATCACAATCTAACGTTGCTGCTGACTTGCACAAGCCCTCTCCTACTCCCGTCCCTCTCTATCTTTCCATCCTCACCTCTCCCTCCCTCTTTCCCTCCTCTGTCTCTACCCCGCCCGTCTCCACCCCTCCCTCTCCCACCTGCCCTCCCTCTGTCCTTCCCTCAAAGGTCTCCATCCCATCCTCCTATTTCCACCCCTCCATCTCTCTCTCCCTCCCCGTCTCCACTCCTCCCTGGTCTCTGTCTCTCCCTCCTTCCCTTCCCATCTCCACCCATCCCTCTCTGTTTCCCTGTCTCCACCCCTCCCTCCCCGGTCTCCATCCTCCCTCTTTTCCACGCCCGGCCAGTCTTGCTCTGGCCGCCCTCCATCTTGCGGAGATGCTGGCTCCTTACCAAGGAGGTGATGTGTCCGTGAGGGACATCATCAGGATCTTCTTCCCTGAAAGAGAGAGAGAGAGAGAAAATAAACTCACACAGCGGGGATCAAACTCGCTGAGGGAGAGGGGGCGAATACATCGGAGGGACTTTGATAAACATCCCGAGGTACAGTGGGTCAATGTGTCCCTCGGGGTGGTACTGAAGGGTGTGCACACAGAGACACACACACACACACACACACACACACACACACACACACACACACAGACACACACAGACACACACAGACACACACAGACACACACAGACACACAGGGACACACACAGACACACAGGGACTGACACACACACAGGGACTGACACACACACAGGGACTGACACAGACACAGACACAGACACAGACACAAGGACTGACACACACACACAGGGACTGACACAGACACAGTCACACACACACAGGGACTGACACAGACACAGACACACACACACAGGGACTGACACAGACACAGACACACACACACAGGGACTGACACAGACAGACACACACACAGGGACTGACACAGACAGACACACACACACAGGGACTGACACAGACAGACACACACACACAGGGACTGACACACACACACAGGGACTGACACACACACAGGGACTGACACACACACACAGGGACTGACACACACACAGGGACTGACACACACACACAGGGACTGACACACACACAGTCACACACACACAGGGACTGACACACACACAGTCACACACACACAGGGACTGACACACACACAGTCACACACACACAGGGACTGACACACACACAGTCACACACACACAGGGACTGACACAGACACAGACACAGACACAGACACAGACACACACACACAGACACAGACACACACACACAGGGACTGACACACACACACAGGGACTGACACACACACACAGGGACTGACACACACACACAGGGACTGACACACACACACAGGGACTGACACACACACACAGGGACTGACACAGGCTCCGGGGTCACACTCCACACACTGTCAGCACAACACACGCATCGATAATGGTGGATCATAATCAGGCCATCGAGATAATACAGGACAGGAGGGAGAAGAGATTAGGAAAAGGCTTTCAATAGGATGGACAGTCAGAAAATGTTTCTGCCTGTGTGTGTGTGTGTGTGTGTGTGTGTCTGTGTCAGTCCGTGTGTGTGTGTGTGTGTGTGTGTGTGTGTGTGTGTATATGTGTGTGTGTGTGTGTGTGTCTGTGTCAGTCCGTGTGTGTGTGTGTATGTGTGTGTGTGTGTATGTGTGTATGTGTGTATGTGTGTATGTGTATGTGTGTGTATGTGTATGTGTGTGTATGTGTATGTGTATGTGTGTGTATGTGTGTGTGTGTGTGTGTGTATGTGTTTGTGTATGTGTGTGTGTGTGGAGGGTTTGGGGGGGAGCCATCGATATAAGACAGTCACTAATAAATCCAATCGGTTTGGGGGGGGGGGGGGGGGTGGAATACAGGAGAAAGGTCTTTACCCAGAGAGTGTGGAACTCGCTCCCACAGGGAGTGGGGTTGGGAGGAGGCTGGTACGGGGCTGAAACCGCAGCACAGAGCGGACGACCTGTTTGTGTTATCACTGAACGATCAAACACGGGGCAGCCTCTCACTTACATTTTAGCCAGGACGTAACCCACAATCTTTCCATTCTCATCCTCGGCAATGTAAGAAAGCTGGAAGGATGGACAAGCACAGTTAGTGACCTGTTCAGGGTCAGTCCCCAGTCTCTCCCCCTCCTCTCCAGGCACACCCACCCTCCCGAGAGCTGGATCCAGGCTCCAACTCCCAACTGTTCAAGCTAACTCTGGGGATGTGGTGCCCTGGATAGGGCTGCTATTTATTCTCGAGGTGGGGGGGGGGGGGGGGGGGAGGGGGGGGGGGAACAATGGGCGCTCAGCTTGCACGGCTGCGGCCCGTGTGCTGGAAGTGCCTTTAGGGTGGAGGTTGCAGGATTTTGACACAGCAAAAAAAGTCCTGTCAGGGCAAAACTTTGCAAATCTCACACAGGACATGCACACTCTGCCCACAATCATGACTTCCTGGAGTCAGGGCCTTTAGCAAACACTTCGAATTAAAATGGGTTCCATCAGTTGTCGACTCGTCTCACTCTCAGCTCCGAGTCAGTCACGGATTCAAATTATACTCGGCTCGAGTGGTTAAAGTTGATGGCTCGTCACAACAGTCCCAGCAGAGTCTGAATGTGCTGCAGCGCTGTCGGAGGGACAGCGCCGAGGGAGCGCCGCGCTGTGGGAGGGTCAGCGCCGAGGGAGCGCCGCGCTGTGGGAGGGTCAGCGCCGAGGGAGCGCCGCGCTGTGGGAGGGTCAGCGCCGAGGGAGCGCCGCGCTGTGGGAGGGTCAGCGCCGAGGGAGCGCCGCGCTGTGGGAGGGTCAGCGCCGAGGGAGCGCCGCACTGTCGGAGGGTCAGCGCCGAGGGAGCGCCGCACTGTCGGAGGTGCCGTTTCTCAGGACAAGACACTAAACCGAGGCCCCCAGCTGCCCTGTCGGGTGGGTGTAAAAGATCCCACAGCCACGATAGGAAGAGTGGCCAAGCGGAGTGGGGGGGTGGGGTGAGGGGGAACGGAGTTCTTCCCAGTGTCTACGGACTAACATTTATCCATCAACCAACATCATGAATACAGATGGTCTGGCTTGTTATGACATTGCTGTTTGTGGGATCTTGCTGTGCCATCAGCTAGCTACTACGTTCCCGACAGATAAAAGCAAAAATCCTGCGGATGCTGGAGATCTGAAGTAAACACGGAACATGCCGGAAAACTCAGCGGGGCCGTCAGCAACTGTGGAGAGCGAAACCGAGCTAACATTTCGATTTTTGTTCTGACAGAGGAGCTCCTTCAGCTCGGGGGGGGAAGAGTCATACAGACTCCAACTGTTAACTCCGTTTCTCTCTCCACAGACACAGCCAGACCCACTGAGTTTTCCGGCATTTTTTATTTTGTGCTATCTTTCCTACGTTATCATACGGACTAGGCTATTTGCAAAAAAAAAAAACAAACAACTACCACATTGACCATGGAGCATTTTGGGATCTGCTGAGTGACGAATGCCACTACAGATGGATAAGTCCTTCTTTCTATGTCAACAGTCACGGGGGGGTGGGGGGCGGGGGGGGGGGGGGGTAGGTGAACGGGTCGGCCACTAGGTGGCTCTGCGGTGTGATGTTCGAGACTCCCATCCTAAGTCAGCTGCCAAGTGCAGTTGTTGGTGGGACGGGGGCACTGGGAGTAAATTCAGCTGAGTAGCAGAGTGCTGGTCATGTCACCCGAAAACGTGCGGATGAAAGGTGTCAGTTCCCACCTGGGGCCACGACAAGCCATGGTAGAAGTAGTATTTCATCTGGTAATTTTCAGGCAGGCACAGCAGGTTACAATGCTGCATGTTCATCAGGTCTTCAGGCTGCGGGCAGACAAGAGGTATCGTCACACACGTACATGACTGCACACTGCAGAGCCAAGCAGCAGGAAGGGACAGAAGGGTATTCTGATAGGGTGTGATGAAGAGACAGCAGGGTATTCTGATAGGGTGTGATGAAGGGGACAGAATGGTATTCTGATAGGGTGTGATGAAGAGACAGCAGGGTATTCTGATAGGGTGTGATGAAGGGGACAGGAGGGTATTCTGATAGGGTGTGATGAAGGGGACAGGAGGGTATTCTGATAGGGTGTGATGAAGGGACAGGAGGGTATTCTGATAGGGTGTGATGAAGGGACAGGAGGGTATTCTGATAGGGTGTGATGAAGAGACAGCAGGGTATTCTGATAGGGTGTGATGAAGAGACAGCAGGGTATTCTGATAGGGTGTGATGAAGAGACAGCAGGGTATTCTGATAGGGTGTGATGAAGAGACAGCAGGGTATTCTGATAGGGTGTGATGAAGAGACAGCAGGGTATTCTGATAGGGTGTGATGAAGAGGACAGCAGGGTATTCTGATAGGGTGTGATGAAGAGACAGCAGGGTATTCTGATAGAGTGTGATGAAGAGACAGCAGGGTATTCTGATAGGGTGTGATGAAGGGACAGGAGGGTATTCTGATAGGGTGTGATGAAGGGGACAGGAGGGTATTCTGATAGGGTGTGATGAAGAGACAGCAGGGTATTCTGATAGGGTGTGATGAAGGGGACAGAAGGGTATTCTGATAGGGTGTGATGAAGAGACAGCAGGGTATTCTGATAGGGTGTGATGAAGAGACAGCAGGGTATTCTGATAGGGTGTGATGAAGGGACAGGAGGGTATTCTGATAGGGTGTGATGAAGGGACAGCAGGGTATTCTGATAGGGTGTGATGAAGAGACAGCAGGGTATTCTGATAGGGTGTGATGAAGAGAGAGCAGGGTATTCTGATAGGGTGTGATGAAGGGACAGGAGGGTATTCTGATAGGGTGTGATGAAGGGGACAGGAGGGTATTCTGATAGGGTGTGATGAAGGGACAGCAGGGTATTCTGATAGGGTGTGATGAAGAGAGACAGAAGGGTATCTGATAGGGTGTGATGAAGAGACAGAAGGGTATTCTGATAGGGTGTGATGAAGAGACAGCAGGGTATTCTGATAGGGTTGTGATGAAGAGACAGCAGGGTATTCTGATAGGGTGTGATGAAGAGACAGCAGGGTATTCTGATACAGTGTGATGAAGAGACAGCAGGGTATTCTGATAGGGTGTGATGAAGAGACAGCAGGGTATTCTGATAGGGTGTGATGAAGAGACAGCAGGGTATTCTGATAGGGTGTGATGAAGTGACAGAATGGTATTCTGATAGGGTGTGATGAAGAGACAGCAGGGTATTCTGATAGGGTGTGATGAAGAGACAGCAGGGTATTCTGATAGGGTGTGATGAAGAGACAGCAGGGTATTCTGATAGGGTGTGATGAAGAGACAGCAGGATATTCTGATAGGGTGTGATGAAGAGACAGCAGGGTATTCTGATAGGGTGTGATGAAGAGACAGCAGGGTATTCTGATACAGTGTGATGAAGAGACAGCAGGGTATTCTGATAGGGTGTGATGAAGAGACAGCAGGGTATTCTGATACAGTGTGATGAAGAGACAGCAGGGTATTCTGATAGGGTGTGATGAAGGGACAGAATGGTATTCTGATAGGGTGTGATGAAGGGACAGGAGGGTATTCTGATAGGGTGTGATGGAGAGACAGCAGGGTATTCTGATAGGGTGTGATGAAGAGACAGCAGGGTATTCTGATACAGTGTGATGAAGAGACAGCAGGGTATTCTGATAGGGGTGTGATGAAGAGACAGCAGGGTATTCTGATAGGGTGTGATGAAGAGACAGCAGGGTATTCTGATAGGGTGTGATGAAGAGACAGAAGGGTACTTCTGATAGGGTGTGATGAAGAGACAGCAGGGTATTCTGATAGGGTGTGATGAAGAGACAGCAGGGTATTCTGATACAGTGTGATGAAGAGACAGCAGGGTATTCTGATAGGGTGTGATGAAGAGACAGCAGGGTATTCTGATAGGGTGTGATGAAGAGACAGCAGGGTATTCTGATAGGGTGTGATGAAGGGACCAGAATGGTATTCTGATAGGGTGTGATGAAGAGACAGCAGGGTATTCTGATAGGGTGTGATGAAGAGACAGCAGGGTATTCTGATAGGGTGTGATGAAGAGACAGAAGGGTATTCTGATAGGGTGTGATGAAGAGACAGCAGGGTATTCTGATAGGGTGTGATGAAGAGACAGCAGGGTATTCTGATACAGTGTGATGAAGAGACAGCAGGGTATTCTGATAGGGTGTGATGAAGAGACAGCAGGGTATTCTGATACAGTGTGATGAAGAGACAGCAGGGTATTCTGATAGGGTGTGATGAAGAGACAGAAGGGTATTCTGATAGGGTGTGATGAAGAGACAGCAGGGTATTCTGATACAGTGTGATGAAGAGACAGCTGGGTATTCTGATAGGGTGTGATGAAGGGACAGAATGGTATTCTGATAGGGTGTGATGAAGGGACAGGAGGGTATTCTGATAGGGTGTGATGGAGAGACAGCAGGGTATTCTGATAGGGTGTGATGAAGAGACAGCAGGGTATTCTGATACAGTGTGATGAAGAGACAGCAGGGTATTCTGATAGGGTGTGATGAAGAGACAGCAGGGTATTCTGATAGGGTGTGATGAAGAGACAGCAGGGTATTCTGATAGGGTGTGATGAAGAGACAGCAGGGTATTCTGATAGGGTGTGATGAAGGGGACAGGAGGGTATTCTGATAGGGTCTGATGAAGGGGACAGGAGGGTATTCTGATAGGGTGTGATGAAGAGACAGCAGGGTATTCTGATAGGGTGTGATGAAGAGACAGCAGGGTATTCTGATAGGGTGTGATGAAGGGGACAGGAGGGTATTCTGATAGGGTCTGATGAAGGGGACAGGAGGGTATTCTGATAGGGTGTGATGAAGAGACAGCAGGGTATTCTGATAGGGTGTGATGAAGGGGACAGAAGGGTATTCTGATAGGGTGTGATGAAGAGACAGCAGGGTATTCTGATAGGGTGTGATGAAGAGACAGCAGGGTATTCTGATAGGGTCTGATGAAGGGACAGGAGGGTATTCTGATAGGGTGTGATGAAGAGACAGCAGGGTATTTCTGATAGGGTGTGATGAAGGACAGGAGGAGTATTCTGATAGGGTGTGATGAAGGGACAGCAGGGTATTCTGATAGGGTGTGATGAAGAGACAGGCAGGGTATTCTGACAGGGGTGTGATGAAGGGAGACAGAAATGGTTATTCTGATAGGGTGTGATGAAGAGACAGCAGGGGTATTCTGATAGGGGTGTGATGAAGGGGACAGAAGGGTAATCTGATAGGGGTTGATGAAGAGACAGCAGGGTATTCTGATAGGGTGTGTGATGAAGAGACAGCAGGGTATTCTGATAGGGTGTGATGAAGGAGACAGGAGGGTATTCTGATAGGGTGTGATGAAGGGACAGAGGGTATTCTGATAGGGTGTGATGAAGGGGACAGGAGGGTATTCTGAAGGGGTGTGATGAAGGGACAGGAGGGTATTCTGATAGGGGTGTGATGAAGAGACAGCAGGGTATTCTGATAGGGTGTGATGAAGAGACAGCAGGTATTCTGATAGGTGTGATGAAGAGACAGCCGGGTATTCTGATAGGGTGTGATGAAGAGAGACAGCGCAGGGTATTCTGATAGGGTGTGATGAAGAGACAGCAGGGTATCTGATAGGGTGTGATGAAGAGACAGCAGGGTATTCTGATAGGTGTGATGAAGAGACAGCAGGGTATTCTGATAGAGTGTGATGAGAGACAGCAGGTATTCTGATAGGGTGTGATGAAGGGACAGGAGGGTATTCTGATAGGTGTGATGAAGGGACAGGAGGGTATTCTGATAGGGTGTGATGAAGAGACAGCAGGGTATTCTGATAGGGTGTGATGAAGAGACAGCAGGGTATTCTGATAGGGTGTGATGAAGGGACAGGAGGGTATTCTGATAGGGTGTGATAGAAGGGACAGCAGGGTTTATATTCTGAAGGGTGTGATGAAGAGACAGCAGGGTATTCTGATAGGTGTGATGAAGAGACAGCAGGGTATTCTGATAGGGTGTGATGAAGGGACAGGAGGGTATTCTGATAGGGTGTGATGAAGGGGACAGGAGGGTATTCTGATAGGGTGTGATGAAGGGACAGCAGGGTATTCTGATAGGGTGTGATGAAGGGGACAGAAGGGATATTCTGATAGGGTGTGATGAAGAGACAGGAAGGGTATTCTGATAGGGTGTGATGAAGAGACAGCAGGGTATTCTGATAGGGTGTGATGAAGAGACAGCAGGGTATTCTGATACAGTGTGATGAAGAGACAGCCAGGGTATTCTGATAGGGTGTGATGAAGAGACAGCAGGGTATTCTGATAGGGTGTGATGAAGAGACAGCAGGGTAGTCTGATAGGGTGTGATGAAGGGACAGAATGGTATTCTGATAGGGGTGTGATGAAGAGACAGCAGGGTATTCTGATAGGGTGTGATGAAGAGACAGCAGGGTATTCTGATAGGGTGTGATGAAGAGACAGCAGGGTATTCTGATAGGGTGTGATGAAGAGACAGCAGGGTATTCTGATAGGGTGTGATGAAGAGACAGCAGGGTATTCTGATAGGGTGTGATGAAGAGCCAGCAGGGTATTCTGATACAGTGTGATGAAGAGACAGCAGGGTATTCTGATAGGGTGTGATGAAGGGACAGAATGGTATTCTGATAGGGTGTGATGAAGGGACAGGAGGGTATTCTGATAGGGTGTGATGGAGAGACAGCAGGGTATTCTGATACAGTGTGATGAAGAGACAGCAGGGTATTCTGATAGGGTGTGATGAAGAGACAGCAGGGTATTCTGATAGGGTGTGATGAAGAGACAGCAGGGTATTCTGATAGGGTGTGATGAAGAGACAGAAGGGTATTCTGATAGGGTGTGATGAAGAGACAGCAGGGTATTCTGATACAGTGTGATGAAGAGACAGCAGGGTATTCTGATACAGTGTGATGAAGAGACAGCAGGGTATTCTGATAGGGTGTGATGAAGAGACAGCAGGGTATTCTGATAGGGTGTGATGAAGAGACAGCAGGGTATTCTGATAGGGTGTGATGAAGGGGACAGGAGGGTATTCTGATAGGGTCTGATGAAGGGGACAGGAGGGTATTCTGATAGGGTGTGATGAAGAGACAGCAGGGTATTCTGATAGGGTGTGATGAAGAGACAGCAGGGTATTCTGATAGGGTGTGATGAAGGGGACAGGAGGGTATTCTGATAGGGTCTGATGAAGGGGACAGAAGGGTATTCTGATAGGGTGTGATGAAGAGACAGCAGGGTATTCTGATAGGGTGTGATGAAGGGGACAGAAGGGTATTCTGATAGGGTGTGATGAAGAGACAGCAGGGTATTCTGATAGGGTGTGATGAAGAGACAGCAGGGTATTCTGATAGGGTCTGATGAAGGGACAGGAGGGTATTCTGATAGGGTGTGATGAAGAGACAGCAGGGTATTCTGATAGGGTGTGATGAAGAGACAGGAGGGTATTCTGATAGGGTGTGATGAAGGGACAGCAGGGTATTCTGATAGGGTGTGATGAAGAGACAGCAGGGTATTCTGATAGGGTGTGATGAAGGGGACAGAATGGTATTCTGATAGGGTGTGATGAAGAGACAGCAGGGTATTCTGATAGGGTGTGATGAAGGGGACAGAAGGGTAATCTGATAGGGTGTGATGAAGAGACAGCAGGGTATTCTGATAGGGTGTGATGAAGAGACAGCAGGGTATTCTGATAGGGTGTGATGAAGGGGACAGGAGGGTATTCTGATAGGGTGTGATGAAGGGGACAGGAGGGTATTCTGATAGGGTGTGATGAAGGGACAGGAGGGTATTCTGATAGGGTGTGATGAAGGGACAGGAGGGTATTCTGATAGGGTGTGATGAAGAGACAGCAGGGTATTCTGATAGGGTGTGATGAAGGACAGCAGGGTATTCTGATTAGGGTGTGATGAAGAGACAGCAGGGTATTCTGATAGGGTGTGATGAAGAGACAGCAGGGTATTCTGATAGGGGTGTGATGAAGAGACAGCAGGGTATTCTGATAGGGTGTGATGAAGAGACAGCAGGGTATTCTGATAGGGTGTGATGAAGAGACAGCAGGGTATTCTGATAGAGTGTGATGAAGAGACAGCAGGGTATTCTGATAGGGTGTGATGAAGGGACAGGAGGGTATTCTGATAGGGTGTGATGAAGGGGACAGGAGGGTATTCTGATAGGGTGTGATGAAGAGACAGCAGGGTATTCTGATAGGGTGTGATGAAGAGACAGCAGGGTATTCTGATAGGGTGTGATGAAGGGACAGGAGGGTATTCTGATAGGGTGTGATGAAGGGACAGCAGGGTATTCTGATAGGGTGTGATGAAGAGACAGCAGGGTATTCTGATAGGGTGTGATGAAGAGACAGCAGGGTATTCTGATAGGGTGTGATGAAGGGACAGGAGGGTATTCTGATAGGGTGTGATGAAGGGGACAGGAGGGTATTCTGATAGGGTGTGATGAAGGGACAGCAGGGTATTCTGATAGGGTGTGATGAAGAGACAGAAGGATATTCTGATAGGGTGTGATGAAGAGACAGAAGGGTATTCTGATAGGGTGTGATGAAGAGACAGCAGGGTATTCTGATAGGGTGTGATGAAGAGACAGCAGGGTATTCTGATACAGTGTGATGAAGAGACAGCAGGGTATTCTGATAGGGTGTGATGAAGAGACAGCAGGGTATTCTGATAGGGTGTGATGAAGAGACAGCAGGGTATTCTGATAGGGTGTGATGAAGGGACAGAATGGTATTCTGATAGGGTGTGATGAAGAGACAGCAGGGTATTCTGATAGGGTGTGATGAAGAGACAGCAGGGTATTCTGATAGGGTGTGATGAAGAGACAGCAGGATATTCTGATAGGGTGTGATGAAGAGACAGCAGGGTATTCTGATAGGGTGTGATGAAGAGACAGCAGGGTATTCTGATAGGGTGTGATGAAGAGACAGCAGGGTATTCTGATAGGGTGTGATGAAGAGACAGCAGGGTATTCTGATACAGTGTGATGAAGAGACAGCAGGGTATTCTGATAGGGTGTGATGAAGGGACAGAATGGTATTCTGATAGGGTGTGATGAAGGGACAGGAGGGTATTCTGATAGGGTGTGATGGAGAGACAGCAGGGTATTCTGATAGGGTGTGATGAAGAGACAGCAGGGTATTCTGATACAGTGTGATGAAGAGACAGCAGGGTATTCTGATAGGGTGTGATGAAGAGACAGCAGGGTATTCTGATAGGGTGTGATGAAGAGACAGCAGGGTATTCTGATAGGGTGTGATGAAGAGACAGAAGGGTATTCTGATAGGGTGTGATGAAGAGACAGCAGGGTATTCTGATACAGTGTGATGAAGAGACAGCAGGGTATTCTGATACAGTGTGATGAAGAGACAGCAGGGTATTCTGATAGGGTGTGATGAAGAGACAGCAGGGTATTCTGATAGGGTGTGATGAAGAGACAGCAGGGTATTCTGATAGGGTGTGATGAAGGGACAGAATGGTATTCTGATAGGGTGTGATGAAGAGACAGCAGGGTATTCTGATAGGGTGTGATGAAGAGACAGCAGGGTATTCTGATAGGGTGTGATGAAGAGACAGAAGGGTATTCTGATAGGGTGTGATGAAGAGACAGCAGGGTATTCTGATAGGGTGTGATGAAGAGACAGCAGGGTATTCTGATACAGTGTGATGAAGAGACAGCAGGGTATTCTGATAGGGTGTGATGAAGAGACAGCAGGGTATTCTGATAGGGTGTGATGAAGAGACAGCAGGGTATTCTGATAGGGTGTGATGAAGAGACAGAAGGGTATTCTGATAGGGTGTGATGAAGAGACAGCAGGGTATTCTGATAGGGTGTGATGAAGAGACAGCAGGGTATTCTGATAGGGTGTGATGAAGAGACAGCAGGTATTCTGATAGGGTGTGATGAAGAGACAGCAGGGTATTCTGATAGGGTGTGATGAAGAGACAGCAGGGTATTCTGATAGGGTGTGATGAAGAGACAGCAGGGTATTCTGATAGGGTGTGATGAAGAGACAGCAGGGTATTCTGATAGGGTGTGATGAAGAGACAGCAGGGTATTCTGATAGGGTGTGATGAAGGGACAGGAGGGTATTCTGATAGGGTGTGATGAAGGACAGCAGGGTATTCTGATAGGGTGTGATGAAGAGACAGCAGGGTATTCTGATAGGGTGTGATGAAGAGACAGCAGGGTATTCTGATAGGGTGTGATGAAGAGACAGCAGGGTATTCTGATAGGGTGTGATGAAGAGACAGCAGGGTATTCTGATAGGGTGTGATGAAGAGACAGCAGGGTATTCTGATAGGGTGTGATGAAGAGACAGCAGGGTATTCTGATAGGGTGTGATGAAGAGACAGCAGGGTATTCTGATAGGGTGTGATGAAGAGACAGCAGGGTATTCTGATAGGGTGTGATGAAGAGACAGCAGGGTATTCTGATAGGGTGTGATGAAGAGACAGCAGGGTATTCTGATAGGGTGTGATGAAGAGACAGCAGGGTATTCTGATAGGGTGTGATGAAGGGACAGAAGGTATTCTGATAGGGTGTGATGAAGAGACAGCAGGGTATTCTGATAGGGTGTGATGAAGAGACAGCAGGGTATTCTGATAGGGTGTGATGAAGAGACAGCAGGGTATTCTGATAGGGTGTGATGAAGAGACAGCAGGGTATTCTGATAGGGTGTGATGAAGAGACAGCAGGGTATTCTGATAGGGTGTGATGAAGAGACAGCAGGGTATTCTGATAGGGTGTGATGAAGAGACAGCAGGGTATTCTGATAGGGTGTGATGAAGAGACAGCAGGGTATTCTGATAGGGTGTGATGAAGAGACAGCAGGGTATTCTGATAGGGTGTGATGAAGAGACAGCAGGGTATTCTGATAGGGTGTGATGAAGAGACAGCAGGGTATTCTGATAGGGTGTGATGAAGAGACAGAAGGGTATTCTGATAGGGTGTGATGAAGAGACAGCAGGGTATTCTGATAGGGTGTGATGAAGAGACAGCAGGGTATTCTGATAGGGTGTGATGAAGAGACAGCAGGGTATTCTGATAGGGTGTGATGAAGAGACAGCAGGGTATTCTGATAGGGTGTGATGAAGGGACAGGAGGGTATTCTGATAGGGTGTGATGAAGGGACAGCAGGGTATTCTGATAGGGTGTGATGAAGAGACAGCAGGGTATTCTGATAGGGTGTGATGAAGGGACAGCAGGGTATTCTGATAGGGTGTGATGAAGAGACAGCAGGGTATTCTGATAGGGTGTGATGAAGAGACAGCAGGGTATTCTGATAGGGTGTGATGAAGGGACAGCAGGGTATTCTGATAGGGTGTGATGAAGAGACAGCAGGGTATTCTGATAGGGTGTGATGAAGAGACAGCAGGGTATTCTGATAGGGTGTGATGAAGAGACAGCAGGGTATTCTGATAGGGTGTGATGAAGGGACAGCAGGGTATTCTGATAGGGTGTGATGAAGGGACAGGAGGGTATTCTGATAGGGTGTGATGAAGGGACAGCAGGTATTCTGATAGGGTGTGATGAAGGGGACAGCAGGGTATTCTGATAGGGTGTGATGAAGAGACCAGAAGGATATTCTGATAGGGTGTGATGAAGAGACAGAAGGGTATTCTGATAGGGTGTGATGAAGAGACAGCAGGGTATTCTGATAGGGTGTGATGAAGGAGACAGCAGGTATTCTGATACAGTGAGATGAAGAGACAGCAGGGTATTCTGATAGGGTGTGATGAAGAGACAGCAGGTATTCTGATAGGGTGTGATGAAGAGACAGCAGGGTATTCTGATAGGGTGTGTTGAAGGGACAGAATGGTATTCTGATAGGGTGTGATGAAGAGACAGCAGGGTATTCTGATAGGGTGTGATGAAGAGACAGCAGGGTATTCTGATAGGGTGTGATGAAGAGACAGCAGGATATTCTGATAGGGTGTGATGAAGAGACAGCAGGGTATTCTGATAGGGTGTGATGAAGAGACAGCAGGGTATTCTGATACAGTGTGATGAAGAGACAGCAGGGTATTCTGATAGGGTGTGATGAAGAGACAGCAGGGTATTCTGATAGGGTGTGATGAAGAGACAGCAGGGTATTCTGATAGGGTGTGATGAAGGGACAGAATGGTATTCTGATAGGGTGTGATGAAGGGACAGCAGGGTATTCTGATAGGGTGTGATGAAGAGACAGCAGGGTATTCTGATAGGGTGTGATGAAGAGACAGCAGGGTATTCTGATACAGTGTGATGAAGAGACAGCAGGGTATTCTGATAGGGTGTGATGAAGAGACAGCAGGGTATTCTGATAGGGTGTGATGAAGAGACAGCAGGGTATTCTGATAGGGTGTGATGAAGAGACAGCAGGGTATTCTGATAGGGTGTGATGAAGAGACAGCAGGGTATTCTGATAGGGTGTGATGAAGAGACAGCAGGGTATTCTGATAGGGTGTGATGAAGAGACAGCAGGGTATTCTGATAGGGTGTGATGAAGAGACAGCAGGGTATTCTGATAGGGTGTGATGAAGAGACAGCAGGGTATTCTGATAGGGTGTGATGAAGGGACAGAAGGGTATTCTGATAGGGTGTGATGAAGAGACAGCAGGGTATTCTGATAGGGTGTGATGAAGAGACAGCAGGGTATTCTGATAGGGTGTGATGAAGAGACAGAAGGGTATTCTGATAGGGTGTGATGAAGAGACAGCAGGGTATTCTGATAGGGTGTGATGAAGAGACAGCAGGGTATTCTGATACAGTGTGATGAAGAGACAGCAGGGTATTCTGATAGGGTGTGATGAAGAGACAGCAGGGTATTCTGATACAGTGTGATGAAGAGACAGCAGGGTATTCTGATAGGGTGTGATGAAGAGACAGAAGGGTATTCTGATAGGGTGTGATGAAGAGACAGCAGGGTATTCTGATACAGTGTGATGAAGAGACAGCAGGGTATTCTGATAGGGTGTGATGAAGGGACAGAATGGTATTCTGATAGGGTGTGATGAAGGGACAGCAGGGTATTCTGATAGGGTGTGATGAAGAGACAGCAGGGTATTCTGATAGGGTGTGATGAAGAGACAGCAGGGTATTCTGATAGGGTGTGATGAAGAGACAGCAGGGTATTCTGATAGGGTGTGATGAAGGGACAGAAGGGTATTCTGATAGGGTGTGATGAAGAGACAGCAGGGTATTCTGATAGGGTGTGATGAAGAGACAGCAGGGTATTCTGATAGGGTGTGATGAAGAGACAGCAGGGTATTCTGATAGGGTGTGATGAAGAGACAGCAGGGTATTCTGATAGGGTGTGATGAAGAGACAGCAGGGTATTCTGATAGGGTGTGATGAAGAGACAGCAGGGTATTCTGATAGGGTGTGATGAAGAGACAGCAGGGTATTCTGATAGGGTGTGATGAAGAGACAGCAGGGTATTCTGATAGGGTGTGATGAAGGGACAGAATGGTATTCTGATAGGGTGTGATGAAGGGACAGGAGGGTATTCTGATAGGGTGTGATGAAGAGACAGCAGGGTATTCTGATAGGGTGTGATGAAGAGACAGCAGGGTATTCTGATAGGGTGTGATGAAGAGACAGCAGGGTATTCTGATAGGGTGTGATGAAGAGACAGCAGGGTATTCTGATAGGGTGTGATGAAGAGACAGCAGGGTATTCTGATAGGGTGTGATGAAGAGACAGCAGGGTATTCTGATAGGGTGTGATGAAGAGACAGCAGGGTATTCTGATAGGGTGTGATGAAGAGACAGCAGGGTATTCTGATAGGGTGTGATGAAGAGACAGCAGGGTATTCTGATAGGGTGTGATGAAGAGACAGCAGGGTATTCTGATAGGGTGTGATGAAGAGACAGCAGGGTATTCTGATAGGGTGTGATGAAGAGACAGCAGGGTATTCTGATAGGGTGTGATGAAGAGACAGCAGGGTATTCTGATACAGTGTGATGAAGAGACAGCAGGGTATTCTGATAGGGTGTGATGAAGAGACAGAAGGGTATTCTGATAGGGTGTGATGAAGAGACAGCAGGGTATTCTGATAGGGTGTGATGAAGAGACAGCAGGGTATTCTGATAGGGTGTGATGAAGGGACAGAAGGGTATTCTGATAGGGTGTGATGAAGGGACAGAGGGTATTCTGATAGGGTGTGATGAAGAGACAGCAGGGTATTCTGATAGGGTGTGATGAAGAGACAGCAGGGTATTCTGATACAGTGTGATGAAGAGACAGCAGGGTATTCTGATAGGGTGTGATGAAGAGACAGCAGGGTATTCTGATAGGGTGTGATGAAGAGACAGCAGGGTATTCTGATAGGGTGTGATGAAGAGACAGCAGGGTATTCTGATAGGGTGTGATGAAGAGACAGCAGGGTATTCTGATAGGGTGTGATGAAGAGACAGCAGGGTATTCTGATAGGGTGTGATGAAGAGACAGCAGGGTATTCTGATAGGGTGTGATGAAGAGACAGCAGGGTATTCTGATAGGGTGTGATGAAGAGACAGCAGGGTATTCTGATAGAGTGTGATGAAGAGACAGCAGGGTATTCTGATAGGGTGTGATGAAGGGACAGGAGGGTATTCTGATAGGGTGTGATGAAGGGGACAGGAGGGTATTCTGATAGGGTGTGATGAAGAGACAGCAGGGTATTCTGATAGGGTGTGATGAAGGGACAGAGGGTATTCTGATAGGGTGTGATGAAGAGACAGCAGGGTATTCTGATAGGGTGTGATGAAGAGACAGCAGGGTATTCTGATAGGGTGTGATGAAGGGACAGGAGGGTATTCTGATAGGGTGTGATGAAGAGACAGCAGGGTATTCTGATAGGGTGTGATGAAGAGACAGCAGGGTATTCTGATAGGGTGTGATGAAGAGACAGCAGGGTATTCTGATAGGGTGTGATGAAGAGACAGCAGGGTATTCTGATAGGGTGTGATGAAGAGACAGCAGGGTATTCTGATAGGGTGTGATGAAGGGACAGCAGGGTATTCTGATAGGGTGTGATGAAGAGACAGCAGGGTATTCTGATAGGGTGTGATGAAGAGACAGAAGGGTATTCTGATAGGGTGTGATGAAGAGACAGAAGGGTATTCTGATAGGGTGTGATGAAGGGACAGCAGGGTATTCTGATAGGGTGTGATGAAGAGACAGCAGGGTATTCTGATAGGGTGTGATGAAGGGACAGAAGGGTATTCTGATAGGGTGTGATGAAGGGACAGAAGGGTATTCTGATAGGGTGTGATGAAGGGACAGCAGGGTATTCTGATAGGGTGTGATGAAGGGACAGAAGGTATTCTGATAGGGTGTGATGAAGGGACAGAAGGGTATTCTGATAGGGTGTGATGAAGGGACAGCAGGGTATTCTGATAGGGTGTGATGAAGGGACAGCAGGGTATTCTGATAGGGTGTGATGAAGAGACAGCAGGGTATTCTGATAGGGTGTGATGAAGAGACAGCAGGGTATTCTGATAGGGTGTGATGAAGAGACAGCAGGGTATTCTGATAGGGTGTGATGAAGAGACAGCAGGGTATTCTGATAGGGTGTGATGAAGAGACAGCAGGGTATTCTGATAGGGTCTGATGAAGGGGACAGGAGGGTATTCTGATAGGGTGTGATGAAGAGACAGAAGGGTATTCTGATAGGGTGTGATGAAGAGACAGCAGGGTATTCTGATAGGGTGTGATGAAGAGACAGCAGGGTATTCTGATAGGGTGTGATGAAGAGACAGCAGGGTATTCTGATAGGGTGTGATGAAGGGGACAGGAGGGTATTCTGATAGGGTCTGATGAAGGGGACAGAAGGGTATTCTGATAGGGTGTGATGAAGAGACAGCAGGGTATTCTGATAGGGTGTGATGAAGGGGACAGAAGGGTATTCTGATAGGGTGTGATGAAGAGACAGCAGGGTATTCTGATAGGGTGTGATGAAGAGACAGCAGGGTATTCTGATAGGGTCTGATGAAGGGACAGGAGGGTATTCTGATAGGGTGTGATGAAGAGACAGCAGGGTATTCTGATAGGGTGTGATGAAGAGACAGCAGGGTATTCTGATAGGGTGTGATGAAGGGACAGCAGGGTATTCTGATAGGGTGTGATGAAGAGACAGCAGGGTATTCTGATAGGGTGTGATGAAGGGACAGCAGGGTATTCTGATAGGGTGTGATGAAGGGACAGCAGGGTATTCTGATAGGGTGTGATGAAGAGACAGCAGGGTATTCTGATAGGGTGTGATGAAGGGGACAGAAGGGTATTCTGATAGGGTGTGATGAAGAGACAGAAGGGTATTCTGATAGGGTGTGATGAAGGGGACAGAAGGGTATTCTGATAGGGTGTGATGAAGAGACAGCAGGGTATTCTGATAGGGTGTGATGAAGGGACAGAAGGGTATTCTGATAGGGTGTGATGAAGGGACAGAAGGGTATTCTGATAGGGTGTGATGAAGGGACAGAAGGGTATTCTGATAGGGTGTGATGAAGGGACAGAAGGGTATTCTGATAGGGTGTGATGAAGGGACAGAAGGGTATTCTGATAGGGTGTGATGAAGGGACAGAAGGGTATTCTGATAGGGTGTGATGAAGGGACAGAAGGGTATTCTGATAGGGTGTGATGAAGAGACAGCAGGGTATTCTGATAGGGTGTGATGAAGAGACAGAAGGGTATTCTGATAGGGTGTGATGAAGAGACAGCAGGGTATTCTGATAGGGTGTGATGAAGAGACAGCAGGGTATTCTGATAGGGTGTGATGAAGAGACAGCAGGGTATTCTGATAGGGTGTGATGAAGAGACAGCAGGGTATTCTGATAGGGTGTGATGAAGGGACAGAAGGGTATTCTGATAGGGTGTGATGAAGGGACAGGAGGGTATTCTGATAGGGTGTGATGAAGGGACAGGAGGGTATTCTGATAGGGTGTGATGAAGGGGACAGGAGGGTATTCTGATAGGGTGTGATGAAGGGGACAGGAGGGTATTCTGATAGAGTGTGACGAAGGGGAATTAGAGAAAGCTTCATGTGCAGCACACACACCAGCAGAGGTCCGAGGGGCCGAATGGCCGGTTTCTGTGTTGTGGAGGTGACCTGGAGCTGAGCATCGAGCCACGCCCATTCACTGCATTAACATCCATCCCAGGGCGGGGACGGGGGGATATCGGGCGGGGGGACGTGGGGATATCGGGGACGGGGGGGATATCGGGGACGGGGGGGGGGGGGAGGATATCGGGGACGGGGGGGGGGAGGATATCGGGGTCGGGGGGGATATCGGGGACGGGGGGGGTGGATACCGGGCTGGGCTCTGGTCTCTACTCCCGTGAATCCTGCAAGACAGCAGGACACAAACTCGATAAACCCCCGAGGGTCCGCACTCGATAAACCCTCGAGGGTCCCCCGAGGGTCCGCACTCGATAAACCCTCGAGGACCGGCCCTGGTCAGGAGGGGGTCGGAATTCGCAGAGCAGCTTCTGAGAGGGAAGTTTATAGCAGCTCCCAGCTCCCCCTGCGCTCGGACGGGAGTGAAACCCCCGGCAGTGCGGTGGGAGGTGGGGGATGAACACAAACTGGCTGGGCAATGCTTAAACCTCTCCGCGAATCAGGTCGCCTGGGAGGTCTCAGACCCGCGCAGCCTTGGGGCAAACATCAACCTTTGGTGCGAGGCCAAACTTAATCCTGAACGCGGACTGAAAGAGCGAGGGGGTCTCGTTGCAACTGAACAGAGATTTAGTCCGGAATACTGCGCAAGTTTCGCATTTATCCCAGCCAAGGCGTATTTGGCTTAGGGATGGAACAAACTAGGGCTGATTCCTGGGATCAGGCGACGTTCCCATGAGGAGGGATTGGGTCCAGCAGGTCCACGTTCCCCAGAGGTGGTCGCTTTGACAGGGTGGGAGCAGAGAGGCTGGACAACCTCAAACACAGGGTGGGTGGGGGCCACAGTCTCAGGATAAGGGGGCAGCCAATGTCAGAGTGAGAGGCAGAGACAGTTCCTCACTCCGAGGGTTGTGAATCTTTGGGGTTCTCTGGGGATCCTGCGTCGTTGTATAGATTCAAGCTGGGGGGTGAGGGGGGGGTGAGGGGGGGTGGGGGGGGAGAGACAGTCGATGAAGGGAACTGAGGCAGGTGGGGGACGGTGCAGGGCCGTGGGGTTGAGGCTGGAGATCAGCTGTTCTCTTATCAAATGGGGCAGCAGGACTCGTGGGGCAGACTGGTCTCATCATGCAGCTGTTTTACCACATACTCCATCCACTGAGCAATCAGGGAGCGGGCAGTGTGTCTGGGGGGGGGCGCCCAGCCTGTCTGGGGGAGAGGGAGGGGGGGCGCCCAGCCTGTCTGGGGGAGAGGGAGGGGGAGGGGGGGCCCAGCCTGTCTGGAGGAGAGGGAGGGGGAGGGGGGGGCCCAGCCTGTCTGGGGGAGAGGGAGGGGGAGGGGGGGGCCCAGCCTGTCTGGGGGAGAGGGAGGGGGAGGGGGGGCCCAGCCTGTCTGGGGGGAGAGGGAGGGGGAGGGGGGGCCCAGCCTGTCTGGGGGAGAGGGAGGGGGAGGGGGGGCCCAGCCTGTCTGGGGGAGAGGGAGGGGGGGGCCCAGCCTGTCTGGGGGAGAGGGAGGGGGAGGGGGGGCCCAGCCTGTCTGGGGGAGAGGGAGGGGGAGGGGGGGCCCAGCCTGTCTGGGGGAGAGGGAGGGGGAGGGGGGGGCCCAGCCTGTCTGGGGGAGAGGGAGGGGGAGGGGGGGCCCAGCCTGTCTGGGGGAGAGGGAGGGGGGCGCCCAGCCTGTCTGGGGGAGAGGGAGGGGGGCGCCCAGCCTGTCTGGGGGGAGAGGGAGGGGGGCGCCCAGCCTGTCTGGGGGAGAGGGAGGGGGGCGCCCAGCCCTGTCTGGGGGAGAGGGAGGGGGGGGCCCAGCCTGTCTGGGGGAGAGGGAGGGGGGCCCAGCCTGTCTGGGGGAGTGGAAGAGGGGGGGCCCCAGCCTGTCTGGGGGAGGGGGGGGCCCAGCCTGTCTGGGGGAGGGGGGGGCCCAGCCTGTCTGGGGGAGGGGGGGGCCCAGCCTGTCTGGGGGAGGGGGAGGGGGGGCCCAGCCTGTCTGGGGGAGGAGGAGGGGGAGGGGGGGCCCAGCCTGTCTGGGGGAGGGGGAGGGGGAGGAGGAGGGGGAGGAGGAGGGGGAGGGGGGGCCCAGCCTGTCTGGGGGAGGAGGAGGGGGAGGGGGGGCCCAGCCTGTCTGGGGGAGGGGGGGGCCCAGCCTGTCTGGGGGAGGGGGAGGGGGGAGGGGGTAGGGGGGGGCCCAGCCTGTCTGGAGGGAGGGGGAGAGGGGAGGGGGGAGGGGGAGGGGGGGGCCCAGCCTGTCTGGGGGAGGGGGGGGCCAGCCTGTCTGGGGGAGGGGGAGGGGGGGGGCCCAGCCTGTCTGGTGGAGGGGGAGGGGGAGGGGGGGCCCAGCCTGTCTGGGGGAGGAGGAGGGGGAGGGGGGGGCCCAGCCTGTCTGGTGGAGGGAGGAGGGGGAGGGGGGGCCCAGCCTGTCTGGGGGAGGAGGAGGGGGAGGGGGGGCCCAGCCTGTCTGGCGGAGGGGGAGGGGGGGGGCCCAGCCTGTCTGGCGGAGGGGGAGGGGGGGGCCCAGCCTGTCTGGGGGAGGGGGAGGGGGGGCCCAGCCTGTCTGGGGGAGGAGGAGGGGGATGGGGGTCTGGCTGGGGGGGGGGGGGGTGGAGGAGGAGGTGGGCGTGGTGGGGGGCGTGGTGGGGGGCGTGGTGGGGGAGGTGGGGGGGCGGGGCTCTGACCACGAGGGAGAGGGGGCGGGGCAGTGCTCTGCTCGCGAGGCTATGGGGCGGGGAAGTTGGGGGCGGGGCGTGTGCTCCGCCATGATGCGCAGCGTGCGCCGTTCGGCCGGCCGGGATCGGCAGTGGATTTTTGGGATCGTTCCTGTCAGGATCGTCGCGGCTCCGCCGTCACCCCGGAGAGCCACCCCTCCTCGCTGCTTTCCTTTCATTTAAATGCCCGGGCCCTGCGCCGGACTCCCCCTCGCTCACTCACCCGGGCGTTTCGGATATTCATGGCGCCGTTTCCAACTCCCGATCCAGCAGCCGCCGACTTCACCGCCTCAACCGACAGCAACCACCACCTGACCCCGCCGCGGCCGCCTCTCATTGGCGGCGCCTCTCCGCCAATCGTCTGCCGGCGCGACTGCTCCGCCCCCCCCCCCCGACCGTTCATCCAATCACCTTCTGGAGCCCCGCGGACTGACATCCGCACCAGCCAATCATCCATCAGGAAGGCGGGATTAAAGACTAGGGCCGCAACCTCCGGTCTTCCAACCAATCGTCAGGCCACACCCTTCGGATTGACAAACGTACCTACCGATCAGCTGGTGGAGCGGCTCTGACCGACAGCCCGGGCCACCAATGATTCTTGCAATCCGGCACCGGCTGACAGCCAATCAGGTTGGAGGCCCTATTTCTATTCTCCGCCCATCCTTAAAGGGGCAGCATTAGAGTCTGGGAATGGGGAAGTAAATCAGACTGGGATCTTCCTGACCCTGGTCCTGGGTTTGATCCTGATCCTGATCCTGATCCTGATCCTGGTCCTGGGTTTGATCCTGGTCCAGTAAGCCCTCCCCAGGTTCCAGAAGAGGAAGTGAGGAGAGCTGTGATGCCACTCGTTGTCGAATGACCACTTCCTTCGTCCCCCTAGGCTGGGGTCAATATGGAACCCCACCTACTGAAGGCAAATTCCTGCCTTCGAATCATGGACCCAGAACTGGAGACGGCCTTGAAGTTGTGCCAACCGCATTCTAGTTGGGACTCTCACCCAATCGGCTATGGTTCTTTCTAACCCAGCCTCCAGAGCCAAAAGGAAGATGTCCTCACCACCCCCCCCCCCCCACCCCACCCCCTTTGCCATCCACCCAACCTTCTTGTTCAAAGTATTCATTGCCTCTCTCCCAGTTTCTAATACTGTTTAAATTCACACTCACCTCTGAGTCACCACGGTACAGCTACAACCCTGGCATCTACCCGGCTGTGTGAGAAATTGCCCAGGTATGTCCTGTACACAAAAAGCAGGACAAATCCAACCCGACCAATTACCGCCCCATCAGTCTACTCTCCATCATCAGTAAAGTAATGGAAGGGGTCAACTACAGTGCTATCAAGCGGCACTTGCTTAGCAATAACCTGCTCACTGATGCCCAGTTTGGGTTCCGCCAGGGCCACTCAGCTCCTGACCTCATTACAGCCTTGGTTCAAACATGGACAAAAGAGCTGAAATCCCGAGGTGAGGTGAGAGTGACTGCCCTTGACATCAAGGCAGCATTTGACCGAGTGTGACATCAAGGAGCCCTAGCAACACTGGAATCAACGGGAATCAGGGGGAAAACTCTCCGCTGGTTGGAGTCATACCCAGCACAAAGGAAGATGGTTGTGGTTGTTGGGAGGTCAGTCATCTCAGCTCCAGGACATCACTGCAGGAGTTCCTCAGGGTAGTGTCCTCGGCCCAACCATCTTCAGCTGCTTCATCAATGATCTTCCTTCCATCATAAGGTCAGAAGTGGGGATGTTCGCTGATGATTGTACAATGTTCAGCACCATTCGCAACTCCTCAGATACTGAAGCAGTCCATGTCCAAATGCAGCAAGACCTGGACAACATCCAGTCTTGGGCTGACAAGTGGCAAGTAACATTCACACCACACAAGTGTCAGGCAATGACCGTCTCCAACTAGAGAGAATCCAACCATTGCCCCTTGATGTTCAATGGCATTACCATCACTGAATCCACCACTGCTCCTCCTGGTGTCCTGGGGCCAATATTTATCCCGCACCCATCATCAGTAGAAGCAGGTGACCTGGGTCATTATGACACTGCTGCTTGTGGGAGCTTGCTGTGCGCAAGTTTCTGCCTAATTATGAATCGACCGCACTGAAACGTATCTCACTGGCCCTGGATGGATTTGGGAGTCCTGACATAGCAAAAGATGCCGGAGAAATGGGAATTTTTATTTCTTAACCGCATCGGAGTTTCTAGATGAGAATAGACCAAGCCTCCTGTTTCACCTCCTCCTGCGCTATCCATCACCTGAGGCAGGGCTGGAGTTATTGACCAACCGCGGGGCTCGATCTTGATTGGTTGACCCACCACGGACTCCCATACGTCAAGAGAAGGAAAGCTCCCAGTGCTGGAGATCAAGCTGAGGGGAGTGCTTCTTCCTTGCTCCCACGCTACACTCGCCACATCTCAGACCTCCAGACCCCTATAGGCAACGCTCCGATCTCGCTCTCCAAGTTTGTACCCGTATGAATCAGGAATGCCGTATCTCGAGGCAGCCTTGCCCCATAGACTGGCCGCTCGCTCCCTCGCTCGCTCCCTCACTCACTGGAATGAAGTCCAGCTGATTCGTTCGGAAATTCTGACCAGCCTTATGGTCGTTTCTCCTGGGCGAGTTGAAGCAACTTGACATGGTCTACATCACCGAGTCGCTTCTGAATTCTCCCCGGGGCCAGCAAGGGTACCTGCTCTCAGCCTCCTCCTCCCCTGGGGAGAAATGGGCCCAATCCCTCCATCTCTCCCTGGCTTTATCCCATCGATAAGGTCAACTTCCTTCTTGTACGGCAGTGACCACACCTGGAAATGCAGTCTCAGCGAGGGTCCCCAATCTGCCGGTGTTTCGGCTCCCACACACCGCAGCTTGAGCGTTGACCCAGTTTAGTTCCGGTGGGACTGACACACGGGAGAATTGGAGGATGTTAAGCAGAGATTATCTCAAGCCAAATCCCGATTAATCTTGACCCCAGAATGTGGAGCCCTTCACCTAAAGTGCCCAGAAAAGCCCCCATTCTTAGCCCGCTGACTGACGTCAGAGGGAGCACAGGTGCGGCCGGAGAAGCAGCGAGGGTCCATCATCCTATCATCTCAATTAAGAGCTCAGGTTTTGATCAGGGGAGCGAGGCGATAAAGCCCCGTGTGCTGTATAAAAGCTTCCCCGCCGATCCCCGCACTGGTTCGCAAGGGTCACTGATCGGAGACACCAGGGGCGCTCGGAGCTGCGGAGACCAGGGGAGATGACAGAATCCTGGAGTTTGGTGGCTTTGGCTGCGAGAAGGAGATATGAAGAAGAGACCACCAGAAGCAGCATCTTCACCAACTCCAACACTAACAGCACCAGGGGTGAGTGAAAGGGGGTGGTGGGGTGGGGGCTGGAGACCAGTAAATCAGCAACTGTGGCTTCATCTATAAACTACCTGAAGACCATCTGAAACCCACACAGGTATTCGCACATAGATGAAGAAAAGGCCATTCAGCCCCTCTGCTCTGTACTGGCGCTCCTGCCCCACACCAGCCTCCTCCCACCCCCCTCTTCATCTCCCCCTACCCTGCTATCCCTTTCCCCCTCATGTGTTTATCCAGCCTCCCCCCCTTTAAACACATGGACACGATTCACCTCGACCCCTCCCTGTGGGAGCGAGTTCCACATTCTCCCCGCTCTCTGGGTAAAGCCGTTTCTCCTGAATTCCACCCCCCGCCCCCCCCACCCCGATTGGATTTATTAGGGACTGTCTGATATCGATGGCTCCCTAGTTCTGGTCTCCTCAACAAGTGGAAACATCTTCTCTACGGTCGACACTATCGAAACCCCCTCCGTCATTGTAAAGAGCTCGATCAGGTCACCCGACCCCCCCCCCCCCACCCCCCCGCCGACCTCAACCTTCCCTTTTCTGTTTGATCTTTCCTGGTAGTTCAAACAAGCACCAATATTGGACTGAACGCTTCCCCTGACTACAAACTCTCTCATGGCTGACGCAGCCTTTGCTAACGGTTCCGGTCTCCATATTCTAAGGGAGGTATGGAGGGGCTGGGGAAGGTACCGAATGAAGATTCACACACACACACACACACACACACACACACACACACGGCTCTCTGCACACAGCCTGGACAGTCCTTCCTGATCAGTCACAACCTCCCAGTGTCGGCGTTAACATCGTCACCACACCCCACGCTTACATGTGAAGCTGGAGTCCGTGGCTCACCAAGGCTCAGGAGAATGGGTGGGGGGGAGACAGAGAGTCAGAGAGAGAGGGGGTGGGGGGAGAGAGGGAGAGGAGAGGGGGTGGGGGGAGAGAGGGAGGGGGAGAGGAGAGGGGAGGGGAGGGGGTGGGGGGGAGGGGGGATGGATGTGGAGGAGGGTCGGAGGGATGGATGTGGAGGAGGGTCGGAGGGATGGATGTGGAGGAGGGTCGCAGGGGGAGGGGGGATGGATGTGGAGGAGGGTCGGAGGGATGGATGTGGAGGAGGGTCGGAGGGATGGATGTGGAGGAGGGTCGCAGGGGGAGGGGGGATGGATGTGGAGGAGGGTTGGAGGGGGAGGGTCGGAGGGATGGATGTGGAGGAGGGTGAAGGGGGAGGGGGGGATGGATGTGGAGGAGGGTTGGAGGGGGGGATGGATGGATGTGGAGGAGGGTCGGAGGGGGAGGGGGATGGATGTGGAGGAGGGTCGGAGGGGGGGATGGATGGATGTGGAGGAGGGTTGGAGGGGGGGATGGATGGATGTGGAGGAGGGTCGGAGGGGGAGGGGGGATGGATGTGGAGGAGGGTCGGAGGGATGGATGTGGAGGAGGGTCGGAGGGTCGGAGGGATGGATGTGGAGGAGGGTCGGAGGGATGGATGTGGAGGAGGGTCGGAGGGTCGGAGGGATGGATGTGGAGGAGGGTCGGAGGGATGGATGTGGAGGAGGGTCGGAGGGATGGATGTGGAGGAGGGTCGGAGGGATGGATGTGGAGGAGGGTCGGAGGGATGGATGTGGAGGAGGGTGAAGGGGGAGGGGGGGATGGATGTGGAGGAGGGTTGGAGGGGGGGATGGATGGATGTGGAGGAGGGTCGGAGGGGGAGGGGGATGGATGTGGAGGAGGGTCGGAGGGGGGGATGGATGGATGTGGAGGAGGGTTGGAGGGGGGGATGGATGGATGTGGAGGAGGGTCGGAGGGGGAGGGGGGATGGATGTGGAGGAGGGTCGGAGGGATGGATGTGGAGGAGGGTCGGAGGGATGGATGTGGAGGAGGGTCGGAGGGGGAGGGGGGATGGATGTGGAGGAGGGTCGGAGGGATGGATGTGGAGGAGGGTCGGAGGGGGAGGGGGGATGGATGTGGAGGATGGTCGGAGGGATGGATGTGGAGGAGGGTCGGAGGGGGAGGGGGGATGGATGTGGAGGAGGGTCGGAGGGGGAGGGGGGATGGATGTGGAGGAGGGTCGGAGGGGGAGGGGGATGGATGTGGAGGATGGTCGGAGGGATGGATGTGGAGGAGGGTCGGAGGGGGAGGGGGGATGGATGTGGAGGAGGGTCGGAGGGGGAGGGGGGATGGATGTGGAGGAGGGTCGGAGGGATGGATGTGGAGGAGGGTCGGAGGGGGAGGGGGGATGGATGTGGAGGAGGGTCGGAGGGATGGATGTGGAGGAGGGTCGGAGGGATGGATGTGGAGGAGGGTCGGAGGGGGAGGGGGGATGGATGTGGAGGAGGGTCGGAGGGATGGATGTGGAGGAGGGTTGGAGGGGGAGGGTCGGAGGGATGGATGTGGAGGAGGGTTGGAGGGGGAGGGTCGGAGGGATGGATGTGGAGGAGGGTCGGAGGGATGGATGTGGAGGAGGGTCGGAGGGATGGATGTGGAGGAGGGTTGGAGGGGGAGGGTCGGAGGGATGGATGTGGAGGAGGGTCGGAGGGATGGATGTGGAGGAGGGTCGGAGGGCGAGGGGGGATGGATGTGGAGGAGGGTCGGAGGGATGGATGTGGAGGAGGGTGAAGGGGGAGGGGGGGGATGGATGTGGAGGAGGGTTGGAGGGGGGGATGGATGGATGTGGAGGAGGGTCGGAGGGGGAGGGGGGATGGATGTGGAGGAGGGTCGGAGGGGGGGATGGATGGATGTGGAGGAGGGTTGGAGGGGGGGATGGATGGATGTGGAGGAGGGTCGGAGGGGGAGGGGGGATGGATGTGGAGGAGGGTCGGAGGGGAGGGGGGATGGATGTGGAGGAGGGTCGGAGGGATGGATGTGGAGGAGGGTCGGAGGGTCGGAGGGATGAATGTGGAGGAGGGTCGGAGGGATGGATGTGGAGGAGGGTCGGAGGGGGAGGGGGGATGGATGTGGAGGAGGGTCGGAGGGATGGATGTGGAGGAGGGTCGGAGGGGGAGGGGGGATGGATGTGGAGGATGGTCGGAGGGATGGATGTGGAGGAGGGTCGGAGGGGGAGGGGGGATGGATGTGGAGGAGGGTCGGAGGGGGAGGGGGGATGGATGTGGAGGAGGGTCGGAGGGGGAGGGGGGATGGATGTGGAGGATGGTCGGAGGGATGGATGTGGAGGAGGGTCGGAGGGGGAGGGGGGATGGATGTGGAGGAGGGTCGGAGGGATGGATGTGGAGGAGGGTCGGAGGGATGGATGTGGAGGAGGGTCGGAGGGGGAGGGGGGATGGATGTGGAGGAGGGTCGGAGGGATGGATGTGGAGGAGGGTCGGAGGGGGAGGGGGGATGGATGTGGAGGAGGGTCGGAGGGATGGATGTGGAGGAGGGTCGGAGGGATGGATGTGGAGGAGGGTCGGAGGGGGAGGGGGGATGGATGTGGAGGAGGGTCGGAGGGATGGATGTGGGGGAGGGTCGGAGGGATGGATGTGGAGGAGGGTTGGAGGGGGAGGGTCGGAGGGATGGATGTGGAGGAGGGTCGGAGGGATGGATGTGGAGGAGGGTTGGAGGGGAGGGTCGGAGGGATGGATGTGGAGGAGGGTTGGAGGGGGAGGGTCGGAGGGATGGATGTGGAGGCGGGTCGGAGGGATGGATGTGGAGGAGGGTTGGAGGGGGAGGGTCGGAGGGATGGATGTGGAGGAGGGTTGGAGGGGGAGGGTCGGAGGGATGGATGTGGAGGAGGGTTGGAGGGGGAGGGTTGGAGGGATGGATGTGGAGGAGGGTCGGAGGGATGGATGTGGAGGAGGGTCGGAGGGATGGATGTGGAGGAGGGTTGGAGGGGGAGGGTCGGAGGGATGGATGTGGAGGAGGGTCGGAGGGGGAGGGGGAGAGGGGATGGATGTGGAGGAGGGTCGGAGGGATGGATGTGGAGGAGGGTCGGAGGGGGAGGGGGATGGATGTGGAGGAGGGTCGGAGGGATGGATGTGGAGGAGGGTTGGAGGGTCGGAGGGATGGATGTGGAGGAGGGTCGGAGGGATGGATGTGGAGGAGGGTCGGAGGGATGGATGTGAAGGAGGGTCGGAGGGATGGATGTGGAGGAGGGTCGGAGGGGGAGGGGGGATGGATGTGGAGGAGGGTCGGAGGGATGGATGTGGAGGAGGGTTGGAGGGTCGGAGGGATGGATGTGGAGGAGGGTCGGAGGGATGGATGTGGAGGAGGGTCGGAGGGGGAGGGGGGATGGATGTGGAGGAGGGTCGGAGGGATGGATGTGGAGGAGGGTCGGAGGGATGGATGTGGAGGAGGGTCGGAGGGATGGATGTGGAGGAGGGTCGGAGGGATGGATGTGGAGGAGGGTCGGAGGGATGGATGTGGAGGAGGGTCGGAGGGATGGATGTGGAGGAGGGTCGGAGGGGGAGGGGGGATGGATGTGGAGGAGGGTCGGAGGGATGGATGTGGAGGAGGGTCGGAGGGATGGATGTGGAGGAGGGTCGGAGGGCGAGGGGGGATGGATGTGGAGGAGGGTCGGAGGGATGGATGTGGAGGAGGGTGAAGGGGGAGGGGGGGATGGATGTGGAGGAGGGTTGGAGGGGGGGATGGATGGATGTGGAGGAGGGTCGGAGGGGGAGGGGGATGGATGTGGAGGAGGGTCGGAGGGGGGGATGGATGGATGTGGAGGAGGGTTGGAGGGGGGGATGGATGGATGTGGAGGAGGGTCGGAGGGGGAGGGGGATGGATGTGGAGGAGGGTCGGAGGGGGAGGGGGGATGGATGTGGAGGAGGGTCGGAGGGATGGATGTGGAGGAGGGTCGGAGGGTCGGAGGGATGGATGTGGAGGAGGGTCGGAGGGATGGATGTGGAGGAGGGTCGGAGGGGGCGGGGGGATGGATGTGGAGGAGGGTCGGAGGGATGGATGTGGAGGAGGGTCGGAGGGGGAGGGGGGATGGATGTGGATGATGGTCGGAGGGATGGATGTGGAGGAGGGTCGGAGGGGGAGGGGGGATGGATGTGGAGGAGGGTCGGAGGGGGAGGGGGGATGGATGTGGAGGAGGGTCGGAGGGGGAGGGGGGATGGATGTGGAGGATGGTCGGAGGGATGGATGTGGAGGAGGGTCGGAGGGGGAGGGGGGATGGATGTGGAGGAGGGTCGGAGGGATGGATGTGGAGGAGGGTCGGAGGGATGGATGTGGAGGAGGGTCGGAGGGGGAGGGGGGATGGATGTGGAGGAGGGTCGGAGGGATGGATGTGGAGGAGGGTCGGAGGGGGAGGGGGGATGGATGTGGAGGAGGGTCGGAGGGATGGATGTGGAGGAGGGTCGGAGGGATGGATGTGGAGGAGGGTCGCAGGGGGAGGGGGGATGGATGTGGAGGAGGGTCGGAGGGATGGATGTGGAGGAGGGTCGCAGGGGGAGGGGGGATGGATGTGGAGGAGGGTTGGAGGGGGAGGGTCGGAGGGATGGATGTGGAGGAGGGTGAAGGGGGAGGGGTGGATGGATGTGGAGGAGGGTTGGAGGGGGGATGGATGGATGTGGAGGAGGGTCGGAGGGGGAGGGGGATGGATGTGGAGGAGGGTCGGAGGGGGGGATGGATGGATGTGGAGGAGGGTTGGAGGGGGGGATGGATGGATGTGGAGGAGGGTCGGAGGGGGAGGGGGATGGATGTGGAGGAGGGTCGGAGGGATGGATGTGGAGGAGGGTCGGAGGGTCGGAGGGATGGATGTGGAGGAGGGTCGGAGGGATGGATGTGGAGGAGGGTCGGAGGGGGAGGGGGGATGGATGTGGAGGAGGGTCGGAGGGATGGATGTGGAGGAGGGTCGGAGGGATGGATGTGGAGGAGGGTCGGAGGGATGGATGTGGAGGAGGGTCGGAGGGATGGATGTGGAGGAGGGTGAAGGGGGAGGGGGGGATGGATGTGGAGGAGGGTCGGAGGGATGGATGTGGAGGAGGGTCGGAGGGATGGATGTGGAGGAGGGTGAAGGGGGAGGGGGGGATGGATGTGGAGGAGGGTTGGAGGGGGGGATGGATGGATGTGGAGGAGGGTCGGAGGGGAGGGGGATGGATGTGGAGGAGGGTCGGAGGGGGGGATGGATGGATGTGGAGGAGGGTTGGAGGGGGGGATGGATGGATGTGGAGGAGGGTCGGAGGGGGAGGGGGGATGGATGTGGAGGAGGGTCGGAGGGATGGATGTGGAGGAGGGTCGGAGGGATGGATGTGGAGGAGGGTCGGAGGGGGAGGGGGGATGGATGTGGAGGAGGGTCGGAGGGATGGATGTGGAGGAGGGTCGGAGGGGGAGGGGGGATGGATGTGGAGGATGGTCGGAGGGATGGATGTGGAGGAGGGTCGGAGGGGGAGGGGGGATGGATGTGGAGGAGGGTCGGAGGGGGAGGGGGGATGGATGTGGAGGAGGGTCGGAGGGGGAGAGGGGATGGATGTGGAGGATGGTCGGAGGGATGGATGTGGAGGAGGGTCGGAGGGGGAGGGGGGATGGATGTGGAGGAGGGTCGGAGGGGGAGGGGGATGGATGTGGAGGAGGGTCGGAGGGATGGATGTGGAGGAGGGTCGGAGGGGGAGGGGGGATGGATGTGGAGGAGGGTCGGAGGGATGGATGTGGAGGAGGGTCGGAGGGATGGATGTGGAGGAGGGTCGGAGGGGGAGGGGGGATGGATGTGGAGGAGGGTCGGAGGGATGGATGTGGAGGAGGGTTGGAGGGGGAGGGTCGGAGGGATGGATGTGGAGGAGGGTTGGAGGGGGAGGGTCGGAGGGATGGATGTGGAGGAGGGTCGGAGGGATGGATGTGGAGGAGGGTCGGAGGGATGGATGTGGAGGAGGGTTGGAGGGGGAGGGTCGGAGGGATGGATGTGGAGGAGGGTCGGAGGGATGGATGTGGAGGAGGGTCGGAGGGCGAGGGGGGATGGATGTGGAGGAGGGTCGGAGGGATGGATGTGGAGGAGGGTGAAGGGGGAGGGGGGGATGGATGTGGAGGAGGGTTGGAGGGGGGGATGGATGGATGTGGAGGAGGGTCGGAGGGGGAGGGGGATGGATGTGGAGGAGGGTCGGAGGGGGGGATGGATGGATGTGGAGGAGGGTTGGAGGGGGGGATGGATGGATGTGGAGGAGGGTCGGAGGGGGAGGGGGGATGGATGTGGAGGAGGGTCGGAGGGGGAGGGGGGATGGATGTGGAGGAGGGTCGGAGGGATGGATGTGGAGGAGGGTCGGAGGGTCGGAGGGATGAATGTGGAGGAGGGTCGGAGGGATGGATGTGGAGGAGGGTCGGAGGGGGAGGGGGGATGGATGTGGAGGAGGGTCGGAGGGATGGATGTGGAGGAGGGTCGGAGGGGGAGGGGGGATGGATGTGGAGGATGGTCGGAGGGATGGATGTGGAGGAGGGTCGGAGGGGGAGGGGGGATGGATGTGGAGGAGGGTCGGAGGGGGAGGGGGGATGGATGTGGAGGAGGGTCGGAGGGGGAGGGGGGATGGATGTGGAGGATGGTCGGAGGGATGGATGTGGAGGAGGGTCGGAGGGGGAGGGGGGATGGATGTGGAGGAGGGTCGGAGGGATGGATGTGGAGGAGGGTCGGAGGGATGGATGTGGAGGAGGGTCGGAGGGGGAGGGGGGATGGATGTGGAGGAGGGTCGGAGGGATGGATGTGGAGGAGGGTCGGAGGGGGAGGGGGGATGGATGTGGAGGAGGGTCGGAGGGATGGATGTGGAGGAGGGTCGGAGGGATGGATGTGGAGGAGGGTCGGAGGGGGAGGGGGGATGGATGTGGAGGAGGGTCGGAGGGATGGATGTGGGGGAGGGTCGGAGGGATGGATGTGGAGGAGGGTTGGAGGGGGAGGGTCGGAGGGATGGATGTGGAGGAGGGTCGGAGGGATGGATGTGGAGGAGGGTTGGAGGGGGAGGGTCGGAGGGATGGATGTGGAGGAGGGTTGGAGGGGGAGGGTCGGAGGGATGGATGTGGAGGCGGGTCGGAGGGATGGATGTGGAGGAGGGTTGGAGGGGGAGGGTCGGAAAGATGGATGTGGAGGAGGGTTGGAGGGGGAGGGTCGGAGGGATGGATGTGGAGGAGGGTTGGAGGGGAGGGTTGGAGGGATGGATGTGGAGGTGGGTCGGAGGGATGGATGTGGAGGAGGGTCGGAGGGATGGATGTGGAGGAGGGTTGGAGGGGGAGGGTCGGAGGGATGGATGTGGAGGAGGGTCGGAGGGGGAGGGGGAGAGGGGATGGATGTGGAGGAGGGTCGGAGGGATGGATGTGGAGGAGGGTCGGAGGGGGAGGGGGGATGGATGTGGAGGAGGGTCGGAGGGATGGATGTGGAGGAGGGTTGGAGGGTCGGAGGGATGGATGTGGAGGAGGGTCGGAGGGATGGATGTGGAGGAGGGTCGGAGGGATGGATGTGAAGGAGGGTCGGAGGGATGGATGTGGAGGAGGGTCGGAGGGGGAGGGGGGATGGATGTGGAGGAGGGTCGGAGGGATGGATGTGGAGGAGGGTTGGAGGGTCGGAGGGATGGATGTGGAGGAGGGTCGGAGGGATGGATGTGGAGGAGGGTCGGAGGGGGAGGGGGGATGGATGTGAGGAGGGTCGGAGGGATGGATGTGGAGGAGGGTCGGAGGGATGGATGTGGAGGAGGGTCGGAGGGATGGATGTGGAGGAGGGTCGGAGGGATGGATGTGGAGGAGGGTCGGAGGGATGGATGTGGAGGAGGGTCGGAGGGATGGATGTGGAGGAGGGTCGGAGGGATGGATGTGGAGGAGGGTCGGAGGGGGAGGGGGGATGGATGTGGAGGAGGGTCGGAGGGATGGATGTGGAGGAGGGTCGGAGGGATGGATGTGGAGGAGGGTCGGAGGGCGAGGGGGGATGGATGTGGAGGAGGGTCGGAGGGATGGATGTGGAGGAGGGTGAAGGGGGAGGGGGGGATGGATGTGGAGGAGGGTTGGAGGGGGGGATGGATGGATGTGGAGGAGGGTCGGAGGGGGAGGGGGATGGATGTGGAGGAGGGTCGGAGGGGGGGATGGATGGATGTGGAGGAGGGTTGGAGGGGGGGATGGATGGATGTGGAGGAGGGTCGGAGGGGGAGGGGGGATGGATGTGGAGGAGGGTCGGAGGGGGAGGGGGGATGGATGTGGAGGAGGGTCGGAGGGATGGATGTGGAGGAGGGTCGGAGGGTCGGAGGGATGGATGTGGAGGAGGGTCGGAGGGATGGATGTGGAGGAGGGTCGGAGGGGGCGGGGGGATGGATGTGGAGGAGGGTCGGAGGGATGGATGTGGAGGAGGGTCGGAGGGGGAGGGGGGATGGATGTGGAGGATGGTCGGAGGGATGGATGTGGAGGAGGGTCGGAGGGGGAGGGGGGATGGATGTGGAGGAGGGTCGGAGGGGGAGGGGGGATGGATGTGGAGGAGGGTCGGAGGGGGAGGGGGATGGATGTGGAGGATGGTCGGAGGGATGGATGTGGAGGAGGGTCGGAGGGGGAGGGGGGGATGGATGTGGAGGAGGGTCGGAGGGATGGATGTGGAGGAGGGTCGGAGGGATGGATGTGGAGGAGGGTCGGAGGGGGAGGGGGGATGGATGTGGAGGAGGGTCGGAGGGATGGATGTGGAGGAGGGTCGGAGGGGGAGGGGGGATGGATGTGGAGGAGGGTCGGAGGGATGGATGTGGAGGAGGGTCGGAGGGATGGATGTGGAGGAGGGTCGGAGGGGGAGGGGGGATGGATGTGGAGGAGGGTCGGAGGGATGGATGTGGGGGAGGGTCGGAGGGATGGATGTGGAGGAGGGTTGGAGGGGGAGGGTCGGAGGGATGGATGTGGAGGAGGGTCGGAGGGATGGATGTGGAGGAGGGTTGGAGGGGGAGGGTCGGAGGGATGGATGTGGAGGAGGGTTGGAGGGGGAGGGTCGGAGGGATGGATGTGGAGGCGGGTCGGAGGGATGGATGTGGAGGAGGGTTGGAGGGGGAGGGACGGAGGGATGGATGTGGAGGAGGGTTGGAGGGGGAGGGTCGGAGGGATGGATGTGGAGGAGGGTTGGAGGGGGAGGGTTGGAGGATGGATGTGGAGGAGGGTCGGAGGGATGGATGTGGAGGAGGGTCGGAGGGATGGATGTGGAGGAGGGTTGGAGGGGGAGGGTCGGAGGGATGGATGTGGAGGAGGGTCGGAGGGGAGGGGGGAGAGGGGATGGATGTGGAGGAGGGTCGGAGGGATGGCTGTGGAGGAGGGTCGGAGGGGGAGGGGGGATGGATGTGGAGGAGGGTCGGAGGGATGGATGTGGAGGAGGGTTGGAGGGTCGGAGGGATGGATGTGGAGGAGGGTCGGAGGGATGGATGTGGAGGAGGGTCGGAGGGATGGATGTGAAGGAGGGTCGGAGGGATGGATGTGGAGGAGGGTCGGAGGGGGAGGGGGGATGGATGTGGAGGAGGGTCGGAGGGATGGATGTGGAGGAGGGTTGGAGGGTCGGAGGGATGGATGTGGAGGAGGGTCGGAGGGATGGATGTGGAGGAGGGTCGGAGGGGGAGGGGGGATGGATGTGGAGGAGGGTCGGAGGGATGGATGTGGAGGAGGGTCGGAGGGATGGATGTGGAGGAGGGTCGGAGGGATGGATGTGGAGGAGGGTCGGAGGGATGGATGTGGAGGAGGGTCGGAGGGATGGATGTGGAGGAGGGTCGGAGGATGGATGTGGAGGAGGGTCGGAGGGATGGATGTGGAGGAGGGTCGGAGGGGGAGGGGGGATGGATGTGGAGGAGGGTCGGAGGGATGGATGTGGAGGGGTCGGAGGGATGGATGTGGAGGAGGGTCGGAGGGCGAGGGGGATGGATGTGGAGGAGGGTCGGAGGGATGGATGTGGAGGAGGGTGAAGGGGGAGGGGGGGATGGATGTGGAGGAGGGTTGGAGGGGGGGATGGATGGATGTGGAGGAGGGTCGGAGGGGGAGGGGATGGATGTGGAGGAGGGTCGGAGGGGGGGATGGATGGATGTGGAGGAGGGTTGGAGGGGGGGATGGATGGATGTGGAGGAGGGTCGGAGGGGGAGGGGGGATGGATGTGGAGGAGGGTCGGAGGGGGAGGGGGGATGGATGTGGAGGAGGGTCGGAGGGATGGATGTGGAGGAGGGTCGGAGGGTCGGAGGATGGATGTGGAGGAGGGTCGGAGGGATGGATGTGGAGGAGGGTCGGAGGGGGCGGGGGGATGGATGTGGAGGAGGGTCGGAGGGATGGATGTGGAGGAGGGTCGGAGGGGGAGGGGGGATGGATGTGGAGGATGGTCGGAGGGATGGATGTGGAGGAGGGTCGGAGGGGGAGGGGGGATGGATGTGGAGGAGGGTCGGAGGGGGAGGGGGGATGGATGTGGAGGAGGGTCGGAGGGGGAGGGGGGATGGATGTGGAGGATGGTCGGAGGGATGGATGTGGAGGAGGGTCGGAGGGGGAGGGGGATGGATGTGGAGGAGGGTCGGAGGGATGGATGTGGAGGAGGGTCGGAGGGATGGATGTGGAGGAGGGTCGGAGGGGGAGGGGGGATGGATGTGGAGGAGGGTCGGAGGGATGGATGTGGAGGAGGGTCGGAGGGGGAGGGGGGATGGATGTGGAGGAGGGTCGGAGGGATGGGTGTGGAGGAGGGTCGGAGGGATGGATGTGGAGGAGGGTCGGAGGGGGAGGGGGATGGATGTGGAGGAGGGTCGGAGGGATGGATGTGGAGGAGGTTGGAGGGGGAGGGTCGGAGGGATGGATGTGGAGGAGGGTTGGAGGGGGAGGGTCGGAGGGATGGATGTGGAGGAGGGTCGGAGGGATGGATGTGGAGGAGGGTCGGAGGGATGGATGTGGAGGAGGGTTGGAGGGGGAGGGTCGGAGGGATGGATGTGGAGGAGGGTCGGAGGGATGGATGTGGAGGAGGGTCGGAGGGCGAGGGGGGATGGATGTGGAGGAGGGTCGGAGGGATGGATGTGGAGGAGGGTGAAGGGGGAGGGGGGGATGGATGTGGAGGAGGGTTGGAGGGGGGGATGGATGGATGTGGAGGAGGGTCGGAGGGGGAGGGGGATGGATGTGGAGGAGGGTCGGAGGGGGGGATGGATGGATGTGGAGGAGGGTTGGAGGGGGGGATGGATGGATGTGGAGGAGGGTCGGAGGGGGAGGGGGGATGGATGTGGAGGAGGGTCGGAGGGGGAGGGGGGATGGATGTGGAGGAGGGTCGGAGGGATGGATGTGGAGGAGGGTCGGAGGGTCGGAGGGATGGATGTGGAGGAGGGTCGGAGGGATGGATGTGGAGGAGGGTCGGAGGGGGAGGGGGGATGGATGTGGAGGAGGGTCGGAGGGATGGATGTGGAGGAGGGTCGGAGGGGGAGGGGCGGATGGATGTGGAGGATGGTCGGAGGGATGGATGTGGAGGAGGGTCGGAGGGGGAGGGGGGATGGATGTGGAGGAGGGTCGGAGGGGGAGGGGGGATGGATGTGGAGGAGGGTCGGAGGGGGAGGGGGGATGGATGTGGAGGAGGGTCGGAGGGGGAGGGGGGATGGATGTGGAGGAGGGTCGGAGGGATGGATGTGGAGGAGGGTCGGAGGGATGGATGTGGAGGAGGGTCGGAGGGATGGATGTGGAGGAGGGTCGGAGGGGGAGGGGGGATGGATGTGGAGGAGGGTCGGAGGGATGGATGTGGAGGAGGGTCGGAGGGGGAGGGGGGATGGATGTGGAGGAGGGTCGGAGGGATGGATGTGGAGGAGGGTCGGAGGGATGGATGTGGAGGAGGGTCGGAGGGGGAGGGGGGATGGATGTGGAGGAGGGTCGGAGGATGGATGTGGAGGAGGGTTGGAGAGGGGGAGGGTCGAGGGATGGATGTGGAGGAGGGTTGGAGGGGGAGGGTCGGAGGGATGGATGTGGAGGAGGGTCGGAGGGATGGATGTGGAGGAGGGTCGGAGGGATGGATGTGGAGGAGGGTTGGAGGGGGAGGGTCGGAGGGATGGATGTGGAGGAGGGTTGGAGGGGGGAAGCGGTCGGAGGGATGGATGTGGTGGCGGGTTGGAGGGATGGATGTGGAGGAGGGTGGAGGGGGAGGGTCGGAGGGATGGATGTGGAGGAGGGTTGGAGGGGGAGGGTCGGAGGGATGGATGTGGAGGAGGGTTGGAGGGGGAGGGTTGGAGGGATGGATGTGGAGGAGGGTCGGAGGGATGGATGTGGAGGAGGGTCGGAGGGATGGATGTGGAGG
>NW_024470721.1:42428-234707 GCF_017639515.1 Carcharodon carcharias
CCTCACACCCTCCCTCACACCCTCCCCCACACCCTCCCTCACACCCTCCCCCACACCCTCCCCTCACCCCCTCCCTCACACCCTCCCCTCACACCCTCCCCCACACCCTCCCTCACACCCTCCCCCACACCCTCCCCTCGCCCCCTCCCTCACACCCTCCCCCACACCCTCCCCTCGCCCCCTCCCTCACAGCCTCCCCCACACCCTCCCCTCACCCCCTCCCTCACACCCTCCCCCACACCCTCCCCTCACCCCCTCCCTCACAGCCTCCCTCACACGCTCCCCTCGCCCCCTCCCCTCACCCCCTCCCTCACACCCTCCCCTCGCCCCCTCCCCTCGCCCCCTCCCTCACACCCTCCCTCACACCCTCCCCCACACCCTCCCTCACACCCTCCCCTCGCCCCCTCCCCTCGCCCCCTCCCTGTCTGTCTAATTTATACTTCCTCGGTAGTTGGGCATCACCAGCAACTGTTGCCCATCCCTAATTGCCCCTTGAACTGAATGTCTCGCCGGGGCCATTTCAGGGGGGCAGTTAACGGTCGACCCCCACCCCCCCCCCCACCCAGCAAAATGGCTGTGGGGTCTGGAGTCACATGTAGGCCAGACCGGGGGTTAAGGGGGGCAGATTTCCCTCCCTGAAGGGGCATTAGTGACCCAGGCGGGGTTTTTAACCACGATCGAGGGTCGTTTCACCGTCACCGTCACCGAGACTGGATCTCAATTTCGGGTTTGTTCACTGGATTTAAATTCCACCAGCGGCCGGGGTGGGGTTTGAACCCGTGTCCCGGGCTCTGGGTTACTAGCCCAGTGACAACTCCGCTACACCACCGTTAAACCCCCTTTACCCGTACCGTCGGGTGGATTTCTGTCTCCACAGTTTAACGGAGTTGTGTGGGAGCAGCGCATGTTCTTGTGGAACCCGTCTGGCATCAGCACCATCGCTACAAACCACCTCACTGGCAAGTGACTCCTTCCCCGCCCATTGAACCAATCTCCCTCCCTCTCTCTATCCCATTCTCTCTCCTCGCTCTCTCTCTCCTCACTCTCCCTCTCTCACTCTCTGTCTCATTCTGCCTCTCTCTCTCTCTCTCTCCCTCTGTCTCTCCATCGCTCTGTCTCTCTTGCACCCTCTCTCATTCTCCGTCCATCTCTCCGTCCCTCTCTCTGAACCGAGTCATCTGTGCCAGGGTCAAGTCTCAGGACGAGAGAGAGTCCTGAGACTGCAGCGTCTTCACTCCAGCAGCGATCCTGTCCTGAATGAGTCTCTCTTCCAGTGAACCATACCCACAATCTCCTGTTCATCGGTATCGAGCGTGAATAAACGCCTTGATCTTTGACCATGTGTCGAGTATCTTTGCTGAACTTGGTAAGATCCGCGCGGCTGATCTTGCAGATTACAGAATGTCCCCATTGACCCGAGCGTGGGAGACTTCACCCACATCGAGCACAGGGGGCGGTGCAGGGACCGTGGGAGGTGGGGGGGTGGAGAATGAGGGGAGGGAAGGAGGGAGGAGGGGAGGTGTTGGACACGGAGGTGGGAGGGGAGGGGAGGGGGTGGAGGGGAGGGGGAGGGGAGTGGGTGGAGGGGAGGGGGAGGGGAGTGGGTGGAGGGGGAGGGGAGGAGGAGGGGAGGGGGTGGAGGAAGGGAGGGGGAGGGGTGGAGGGGAGGGGGAGGGGGAGGGGTGGAGGGGGAGCGGGAAGGGAGGGGAGGGGAGTAGGAGGGGAGGGAGTGGAGAAGGAGGGGGAGGGTAGGTGGTGGAGGGGAGGAGGGAAGGAGGGAAGGGGAAGGGGTGGAGGAGGGGGAGGGGAGGGGGTGGAGGAGGGGTGGAGGAGGGTTGGAGGGGGTAGGGGTGGAGGGGGAGGGGAGGAGGAGGGGAGGGGGTGGAGGAAGGGAGGGGGAGGGGTGGAGGGGAGGGGGAGAGGTGGAGGGGGAGGGGAGTAGGAGGGGAGGGGGTGGAGAAGGAGGGGGAGGGGAAGGGAGGGGAGAGGGGGAGGAGGAGGGGAGGTGTTGAAGGGGGAGGGGAAGAGGAGGGGAGGAGGAGAGGAGGGGATGGGGAAGGGAGGGAAGGAGGAGGGGAGGAGGAGAGATGGGGAGGGGGTGGAGAAGAAGGGGGAGGGTAGGGGGTGGAGGGGGAGGGGAGGGGATGAGGAGGGGGAGGGGGAGGGGAGGGGTGGAGGTGGAGGGGGAGGGGTGGGGGTGCAGGGGGAGTGGAGGAGGGGTGGAGGGGGGAGGGGAGAATGAGGAGGGGGAGGTGGAGGGGGAGGGGTGAGGGGAGTAGGAGGCGAGGGGGAGGGGAGGGTGTGGAGAAGGGGAAGGGAGGGGAGGAGGAGGGGAGGAGGAGAGATGGGGAGGGGGTGGAGAAGAAGGGGGAGGGTACGGGGTGGAGGGGAGGGGGAGGGAAGGGGAGGGGGAGGGGAGGGGGTGGAGGTGGAGGGGAGGAGGGGAGTAGGGGAGAATGAGGAGGGGGAGGTGAGGGGAGGGGGAGGGGAGGGGGAGGAGGGGGAGGTGAGGGGGAGGAGCGGAGGAGAAGGAGGGGGAGGAGAGGGGGGAGGGGGGAGGAGAGGGGCGGAGGGGAGGAGGGGGGGAGGAGGAGGAGGGGAGGGGGAGGGGGAGGGGCAGGAGGGGAGGAGGCGGAGGGGAGGGGGAGGAGGAGGAGGGGAGCAAGAGGGGGAGGGGGAGGAGGGGAGGGGTGGAGGGGGAGGGGAAGGTGTGGAGAAGGAGGGGGAGGGGAGGGGAGGAGGAGTAGGAGGAGGAGGGGGAGGGAGGGGGAGGGGTGGAGGGGGAGGGGAGGGGGAGGGGAAGGTGTGGAGAAGGAGGGGGAGGGGAGGAGGATGGGAGGAGGAGGAGGGGAGGTGTTGAAGGGGGAGGGGAACAGGAGGGGAGGGGAAGGGAGGGGGTGGAGGGGAGGAGGAGGAGAGGGGCAGGGGAGGGGGTGGGGTGGGAGGGGAGGTGAGGGTTTGAGGGAAGGGACGGGAGGGGAAGAAGAGGGGAGGGAGTGGAGAAGGAGGGGGAGGGTAGGAGGGGAGGGGAGGGGAGGAGGAGGGGGAGGAGAGGGGTGGAGGTGGAGGGGGAGGGGGAGGGGAGGGGAGGGTGTGGAGGGGGAGGGGAGGAGGAGGGGAGAAGGAGGAGGAGGGGGAGGTGAGGGGGAGGGGAGGGGGAGGGGAGGGGAGGGGGTGGGGAGGAGGAGGGGGAGGAGGGGAGGAGGGGAGAAGGAGGAGGAGGGGGAGGTGAGGGGGAGGGAAGGGGGTGGGGAGGAGGAGGGGGAGGAGGGGAGGAGGGGTGAGGGGGAGGGGGAAGGGAGGAGGGGGAGTAGGGCAGGAGGAGGGGAGGAGGAGGGTGAGGAGGAGGAGGAGGGGAGGAGAAGGGTGAGGGGGAAGGGGAGGGGGAGGAGGGGAGGAGGGGGAGGAGGAGGGGGAGTGTGAGGGGAGGGGGAGTGTGAGGGGAGGGGGAGGAGGGGAGGGAGAGGGGGAGGAGGAGGAGGGGAGGAGGAGGAGGGGAAAGGGTAGTAGGGGAGGAGGGGAGGAGGAGGAGGGCAAAGGGTAGTAGGGGAGGAGGGGAGGAGGAGGGGGTAGGGAGGGGGAGGAGGAGGGGGAGGAGGAGGAGGGGAGGAGGACGGGGAGGAGGGGAGGAGAAGGGTGAGGGGGAAGGGGAGGGGGAGGAGGGGAGGAGGAGGAGGAGGGTGAGGGGGAGGGGAGGAGGGGAGGAGTGGGGAGGGGGGAGGAGGGGGAGTGTGAGGAGAGGGGGAGGAGGGGAGGGAGAGGGGGAGGAGGAGGGGGAGTGTGAGGGGAGGAGGAGGAGGGGTGGAGGAGGAGGAGGGGGAAGGGGAGTAGGGGAGGAGGAGGAGGGGGAGGGGGAGGAGGAGGGAGGGAGGGGGAGGAGGAGGGGGGGAGGGGGAGGGGTAGGGGAGGAGGAGGAGGGGGAGGGGAGGAGGAGGAGTGGGAGGGGAGGAGGGGAGGTGGAGGAGGAGGGGAGGAGGAGGAGGGGGAGGGGAGGAGGAGGGGGAGTGGGAGGAGGAGGAGGGGAGGGGGAGGAAGAGTGGGAGGGGGGAGGAGGGGGAGGGGGATGAGGAGGTGGAGGGGGAGGAGGAGGGGAGGAGGAGGAGGGAGAAGGGGAGGAGGAGGAGGGGAGGAGGAGGAGGGGGGAGGAGGGGAGGTGGAGGAGGAGGGGAGGAGGAGGAGGGGGAGGGGAGGAGGAGGGGGAGTGGGAGGAGGAGGAGGGGAGGGGGAGGAAGAGTGGGAGGGGGGAGGAGGGGGAGGGGGATGAGGAGTTGGAGGGGGAGGAGGGGAGGAGGAGGAGGGAAGGGGAGGAGGAGGAGGAGGAGGAGGAGGGGAGGAGGGGAGGAGGAGGAGGGAGGAGGAGGAGGGGAGGAGGGGAGGAGGAGGGGAGGAAGAGTGGGAGGGGGAGGGGGGAGGGGGAGGGGGAGGGGAGGGGGAGGGGATGAGGGGGAGGGGATGAGGAGGAGGAGGAGGAGGGGGGAGGAGGGGAGGAGGAGGGGGAGGATGAGTGGGAGGGGGAGGGGGAGGAGGGGGAGGGGGATGAGGAGGGGGAGGAAGAGGGGAGGAGGAGGAGGAGGAGGGGGAGGGGGAAGGGGAGGAGGAGGGGAGGATTAGGGGAGGGAGGAGGAGGGGCTGGGTTGAGGGGAGCGGAGGGGTAGGGCCAGGGCAATGGGGAGGGGCCGGGGTGAGGAGGCGGGGACAAGATGAAGAGGCGGGGCCGCGGAGAGGGGGCGGGGCCGCGGTGAGGAGGCGGGGACAAGATGAAGAGGCGGGGCGCTGGTGAAGGGGCGCGGCAGCGGGGAGGGGGCGGAGCCGAGGTGAAGAGGCGGGGCCGCGGAGAGGTGGAGGGGACACCATGAGGGGGCGGGGCCGTTTAAAGATACGGCCAAATGACGTCGACGGAACCGGGAACTAAGGAGCAGAATCGCGCAAGCGCGAAAATCACAAGATCGACCGGTGAGAGACAGAATGTGATAGAGACCGGGATAGAGAGAGAGAGAGAGAGACCGGGATAGAGAGAGAGAGAGAGAGACCGGGATAGAGAGAGAGAGAGAGAGAGACCGGGATAGAGAGAGAGAGAGAGAGAGACCGGGATAGAGAGAGAGAGAGAGAGACCGGGATAGAGAGAGAGAGAGAGAGACCGGGATAGAGAGAGAGAGAGAGAGAGAGACCGGGATAGAGAGAGAGAGAGAGAGAGAGACCGGGATAGAGAGAGAGAGAGAGAGAGACCGGGATAGAGAGAGAGAGAGAGAGACCGGGATAGAGAGAGAGAGAGAGAGAGAGACCGGGATAGAGAGAGAGAGGGAGAGACCGGGATAGAGAGAGAGAGAGAGAGACCGGGATAGAGAGAGAGAGAGAGAGACCGGGATAGAGAGAGAGAGAGAGAGACCGGGATAGAGAGAGAGAGAGAGAGAGACCGGGATAGAGAGAGAGAGAGAGAGAGACCGGGATAGAGAGAGAGAGAGAGAGACCGGGATAGAGAGAGAGAGAGAGAGACCGGGATAGAGAGAGAGAGAGAGAGACCGGGATAGAGAGAGAGAGAGAGAGACCGGGATAGAGAGAGAGAGAGAGAGACCGGGATAGAGAGAGAGAGACCGGGATAGAGAGAGAGAGAGAGAGACCGGGATAGAGAGAGAGAGAGAGAGACCGGGATAGAGAGAGAGAGAGAGAGACCGGGATAGAGAGAGAGAGAGAGAGACCGGGATAGAGAGAGAGAGAGAGAGAGACCGGGATAGAGAGAGAGAGAGAGAGAGAGACCGGGATAGAGAGAGAGAGAGAGAGAGAGACCGGGATAGAGAGAGAGAGAGAGAGAGACCGGGATAGAGAGAGAGAGAGAGAGACCGGGATAGAGAGAGAGAGAGAGACCGGGATAGAGAGAGAGAGAGAGAGGACCGGGATAGAGAGAGAGAGAGAGACCGGGATAGAGAGAGAGAGAGAGAGAGACCGGGGATAGAGAGAGAGAGAGAGACCGGGATAGAGAGAGAGAGAGAGAGGACCGGGATAGAGAGAGAGAGAGAGAGACCGGGATAGAGACAGAGAGAGAGACCGGGATAGAGAGAGAGAGAGAGAGACCGGGATAGAGAGAGAGAGAGACCGGGATAGAGAGAGAGAGAGAGACCGGGATAGAGAGAGAGAGACCGGGATAGAGAGAGAGAGAGAGACCGGGATAGAGAGAGAGAGAGAGAGACCGGGATAGAGAGAGAGAGAGAGAGAGAGACCGGGATAGAGAGAGAGAGGAGAGACCGGGATAGAGAGAGAGAGAGAGAGACCGGGATAGAGAGAGAGAGAGAGAGACCGGGATAGAGAGAGAGAGAGAGAGAGACCGGGATAGAGAGAGAGAGACCGGGATAGAGAGAGAGAGAGAGAGAGACCGGGATAGAGAGAGAGAGAGAGAGAGACCGGGATAGAGAGAGAGAGAGAGAGAGACCGGGATAGAGAGAGAGAGAGAGAGACCGGGATAGAGAGAGAGAGAGAGAGACCGGGATAGAGAGAGAGAGAGAGACCGGGATAGAGACAGAGAGAGAGACCGGGATAGAGAGAGAGAGAGAGAGAGACCGGGATAGAGAGAGAGAGACCGGGATAGAGAGAGAGAGAGAGAGAGACCGGGATAGAGAGAGAGAGACCGGGATAGAGAGAGAGAGAGAGACCGGGATAGAGAGAGAGAGACCGGGATAGAGAGAGAGAGAGAGACCGGGATAGAGAGAGAGAGACCGGGATAGAGAGAGAGAGAGAGAGACCGGGATAGAGAGAGAGAGACCGGGATAGAGAGAGAGAGACCGGGATAGAGAGAGAGAGAGAGAGAGAGAGAGACCGGGATAGAGAGAGAGAGAGAGAGACCGGGATAGAGAGAGAGAGACCGGGATAGAGAGAGAGAGACCGGGATAGAGAGAGAGAGAGAGAGACCGGGATAGAGAGAGAGAGACCGGGATAGAGAGAGAGAGACCGGGATAGAGAGAGAGAGAGAGAGAGAGACCGGGATAGAGAGAGAGAGAGAGAGAGAGACCGGGATAGAGAGAGAGAGAGAGAGAGAGACCGGGATAGAGAGAGAGAGAGAGACCGGGATAGAGAGAGAGAGAGAGAGAGAGAGACCGGGATAGAGAGAGAGAGAGAGAGACCGGGATAGAGAGAGAGAGAGAGAGACCGGGATAGAGAGAGAGAGACCGGGATAGAGAGAGAGAGAGAGAGACCGGGATAGAGAGAGAGAGACCGGGATAGAGAGAGAGAGACCGGGATAGAGAGAGAGAGAGAGAGACCGGGATAGAGAGAGAGAGACCGGGATAGAGAGAGAGAGACCGGGATAGAGAGAGAGAGAGAGAGAGAGACCGGGATAGAGAGAGAGAGAGAGAGAGAGACCGGGATAGAGAGAGAGAGAGAGAGAGACCGGGATAGAGAGAGACAGAGAGAGACCCGGGATAGAGAGAGAGAGACCGGGATAGAGAGAGAGAGACCGGGATAGAGAGAGAGAGACCGGGATAGAGAGAGAGAGAGAGAGAGACGGATAGAGAGAGAGAGAGAGAGAGACCGGGATAGAGAGAGAGAGAGAGAGAGACCGGGATAGAGAGAGAGAGACCGGGATAGAGGAGAGAGAGAGACCGGGATAGAGAGAGAGAGACCGGGATAGAGAGAGAGAGAGAGACCGGGATAGAGAGAGAGAGAGAGAGACCGGGATAGAGAGAGAGAGACCGGGATAGAGAGAGAGAGACCGGGATAGAGAGAGAGAGAGAGAGAGAGACCGGGATAGAGAGAGAGAGAGAGAGAGAGAGACCGGGATAGAGAGAGAGACCGGGATAGAGAGAGAGAGAGAGAGACCGGGATAGAGAGAGAGAGACCGGGATAGAGAGAGAGAGACCGGGATAGAGAGAGAGAGACCGGGATAGAGAGAGAGAGACCGGGATAGAGAGAGAGAGACCGGGATAGAGAGAGAGAGACCGGGATAGAGAGAGAGAGAGAGAGACCGGGATAGAGAGAGAGAGAGACCGGGATAGAGAGAGAGAGACCGGGATAGAGAGAGAGAGAGACCGGGATAGAGAGAGAGAGAGACCGGGATAGAGAGAGAGAGAGACCGGGATAGAGAGAGAGAGACCGGGATAGAGAGAGAGAGACCGGGATAGAGAGAGAGAGACCGGGATAGAGAGAGAGAGAGAGACCGGGATAGAGAGAGAGAGAGAGAGAGAGACCGGGATAGAGAGAGAGAGACCGGGATAGAGAGAGAGAGACCGGGATAGAGAGAGAGAGACCGGGATAGAGAGAGAGAGAGAGAGAGAGACCGGGATAGAGAGAGAGAGAGAGAGAGACCGGGATAGAGAGAGAGAGAGAGAGAGACCGGGATAGAGAGAGAGAGACCGGGATAGAGAGAGAGAGACCGGGATAGAGAGAGAGAGACCGGGATAGAGAGAGAGAGACCGGGATAGAGAGAGAGAGAGACCGGGATAGAGAGAGAGAGAGACCGGGATAGAGAGAGAGAGACCGGGATAGAGAGAGAGAGACCGGGATAGAGAGAGAGAGACCGGGATAGAGAGAGAGAGACCGGGATAGAGAGAGAGAGACCGGGATAGAGAGAGAGAGACCGGGATAGAGAGAAGAGAGAGAGACCGGGATAGAGAGAGAGAGAGAGAGACCGGGATAGAGAGAGAGAGAGAGAGACCGGGATAGAGAGAGAGAGAGAGAGACCGGGATAGAGAGAGAGAGAGAGAGACCGGGATAGAGAGAGAGAGAGAGAGAGACCGGGATAGAGAGAGAGAGAGAGAGAGACCGGGATAGAGAGAGAGAGAGAGAGAGAGACCGGGATAGAGAGAGAGAGAGAGAGACCGGGATAGAGAGAGAGAGAGAGAGACCGGGATAGAGAGAGAGCGACCGGGATAGAGAGAGAGAGAGAGAGACCGGGGTAGAGAGAGAGAGAGAGAGAGACCGGGGTAGAGAGAGAGAGAGAGAGAGACCGGGGTAGAGAGAGAGAGAGAGAGAGACCGGGACAGAGAGAGAGAGACCGGGGTAGAGAGAGAGAGAGAGAGAGACCGGGGTAGAGAGAGAGGGAGAGAGAGACCGGGGTAGAGAGAGAGAGAGAGAGACCGGGATAGAGAGAGAGAGACCGGGATAGAGAGAGAGAGAGACCGGGATAGAGAGAGAGAGACCGGGATAGAGAGAGAGAGAGAGAGAGAGACCGGGATAGAGAGAGAGAGAGAGAGAGAGAGAGAGAGAGACCGGGATAGAGAGAGAGAGAGAGAGAGAGAGAGAGACCGGGATAGAGAGAGAGAGAGAGAGAGAGAGACCGGGATAAAGAGAGAGAGAGAGAGAGAGAGACCGGGATAGAGAGAGAGAGAGAGAGAGAGAGACCGGGATAGAGAGAGAGAGACCGGGATAGAGAGAGAGAGAGAGAGAGAGAGAGAGACCGGGATAGAGAGACATAGAGACCGGGATAGAGAGAGAGAGAGAGACCGGGATAGAGAGAGAGAGAGAGAGAGAGACCGGGATAGAGAGAGAGAGAGAGAGAGAGAGACCGGGATAGAGAGAGAGAGAGACCGGGATAGAGAGAGAGAGAGACCGGGATAGAGAGAGAGAGAGACCGGGATAGAGAGAGAGAGAGAGAGAGAGACCGGGATAGAGAGAGAGACCGGGATAGAGAGAGAGAGAGAGAGTGACCGGGATAGAGAAAGAGAGAGAGACCGGGATAGAGAGAGAGAGAGAGAGAGACCGGGATAGAGAGAGAGAGAGAGACCGGGATAGAGAGAGAGAGAGACCGGGATAGAGGGAGAGAGAGAGAGACCGGGATAGAGAGAGAGAGAGACCGGGATAGAGAGAGAGAGAGAGAGACCGGGATAGAGAGAGAGAGACCGGGATAGAGAGAGAGAGAGAGAGAGACCGGGATAGAGAGAGAGAGAGAGACCGGGATAGAGAGAGAGAGAGAGAGACCGGGATAGAGAGAGAGAGAGAGAGACCGGGATAGAGAGAGAGAGACCGGGATAGAGAGAGAGAGAGAGAGAGAGACCGGGATAGAGAGAGAGAGAGAGAGAGACCGGGATAGAGAGAGAGAGAGAGAGAGAGAGACCGGGATACAGAGAGAGAGAGAGAGAGAGACCGGGATAGAGAGAGAGAGACCGGGATAGAGAGAGAGAGAGACCGGGATAGAGAGAGAGAGACCGGGATAGAGAGAGAGAGAGAGAGAGAGACCGGGATAGAGAGAGAGAGAGAGAGAGAGAGAGAGAGACCGGGATAGAGAGAGAGAGAGAGAGAGAGAGACCGGGATAGAGAGAGAGAGAGAGAGAGAGAGACCGGGATAAAGAGAGAGAGAGAGAGAGAGAGACCGGGATAGAGAGAGAGAGAGAGAGAGAGAGAGACCGGGATAGAGAGAGAGAGACCGGGATAGAGAGAGAGAGAGAGAGAGAGAGACCGGGATAGAGAGAGATAGAGACCGGGATAGAGAGAGAGAGAGAGACCGGGATAGAGAGAGAGAGAGAGAGAGAGACCGGGATAGAGAGAGAGAGAGAGAGAGAGACCGGGATAGAGAGAGAGAGAGACCGGGATAGAGAGAGAGAGAGAGAGAGAGACCGGGATAGAGAGAGAGACCGGGATAGAGAGAGAGAGAGAGAGTGACCGGGATAGAGAAAGAGAGAGAGACCGGGATAGAGAGAGAGAGAGAGAGAGACCGGGATAGAGAGAGAGAGAGAGACCGGGATAGAGAGAGAGAGAGACCGGGATAGAGGGAGAGAGAGAGAGACCGGGATAGAGAGAGAGAGAGACCGGGATAGAGAGAGAGAGAGAGAGACCGGGATAGAGAGAGAGAGACCGGGATAGAGAGAGAGACCGGGATAGAGAGAGAGAGACCGGGATAGAGAGAGAGAGAGAGAGAGACCGGGATAGAGAGAGAGAGAGAGACCGGGATAGAGAGAGAGAGAGAGAGACCGGGATAGAGAGAGAGAGAGAGAGACCGGGATAGAGAGAGAGAGACCGGGATAGAGAGAGAGAGAGAGAGAGAGACCGGGATAGAGAGAGAGAGAGAGAGAGAGACCGGGATAGAGAGAGAGAGAGAGAGAGAGAGACCGGGATACAGAGAGAGAGAGAGAGAGAGAGAGAGACTGGGATAGAGAGAGAGAGAGAGACCGGGATAGAGAGAGAGAGAGACCGGGATAGAGAGAGAGAGAGAGAGACCGGGATAGAGAGAGAGAGAGAGAGACCGGGATAGAGAGAGAGAGAGAGAGACCGGGATAGAGAGAGAGAGAGACCGGGATAGAGAGAGAGAGACCGGGATAGAGAGAGAGAGAGAGAGAGAGACCGGGATAGAGAGAGAGAGAGAGAGAGAGAGAGACCGGGATAGAGAGAGAGAGAGAGAGACCGGGATAGAGGGAGAGAGAGAGACCGGGATAGAGAGAGAGAGCGAGACCGGGATAGAGAGAGAGAGAGACCGGGATAGAGAGAGAGAGAGAGAGAGAGAGACCGGGATAGAGAGAGAGAGAGAGAGACCGGGATAGAGAGAGAGAGACCGGGATAGAGAGAGAGAGACCGGGATAGAGAGAGAGAGAGAGAGACCGGGATAGAGAGAGAGAGAGAGAGAGACCGGGATAGAGAGAGAGAGAGAGAGAGACCGGGATAGAGAGAGAGAGAGAGAGAGACCGGGATAGAGAAAGAGAGAGAGAGAGAGAGACCGGGATACAGAGAGAGAGAGAGAGAGAGACCGGAATAGAGAGAGAGAGAGAGACCGGAATAGAGAGAGAGAGAGAGACCGGGATAGAGAGAGAGAGAGACCGGGATAGAGAGAGAGAGAGACCGGGATAGAGAGAGAGAGAGAGAGAGACCGGGATAGAGAGAGAGAGAGAGAGAGACCGGGATAGAGAGAGAGAGAGACCGGGATAGAGAGAGAGAGACCGGGATAGAGAGAGAGAGAGAGAGAGAGAGACCGGGATACAGAGAGAGAGACGGGGATAGAGAGAGAGAGAGAGACCGGGATAGAGAGAGAGAGAGAGACCGGGATAGAGAGAGAGAGAGACCGGGATAGAGAGAGAGAGAGAGACCGGGATAGAGAGAGAGAGACCGGGATAGAGAGAGAGAGAGAGAGACCGGGATAGAGAGAGAGAGAGAGAGACCGGGAGAGAGAGAGAGAGACCGGGATAGAGAGAGAGAGAGAGAGACCGGGGTAGAGAGAGAGAGAGACCGGGGTAGAGAGAGAGAGAGACCGGGGTAGAGAGAGAGAGAGACCGGGATAGAGAGAGAGAGAGAGAGAGACCGGGATAGAGAGAGAGAGAGACCGGGATAGAGAGAGAGAGAGACCGGGATAGAGAGAGAGAGAGACCGGGATAGAGAGAGAGAGAGAGAGAGAGACCGGGATAGAGAGAGAGAGAGAGAGAGACCGGGATAGAGAGAGAGAGAGAGAGACCGGGATAGAGAGAGAGAGAGAGAGAGAGTGACCGGGATAGAGAGAGAGAGAGTGACCGGGATAGAGAGAGAGAGAGAGACCGGGATAGAGAGAGAGAGAGAGACCGGGATAGAGAGAGAGAGAGAGAGACCGGGATACAGAGAGAGAGAGAGAGAGAGAGAGACCGGGATACAGAGAGAGAGAGAGAGACCGGGATAGAGAGAGAGAGAGACCGGGATAGAGAGAGAGAGAGAGAGACCGGGATAGAGAGAGAGAGACCGGGATAGAGAGAGAGAGAGAGAGAGAGACCGGGATAGAGAGAGAGAGAGAGAGACCGGGATAGAGAGAGAGAGAGAGAGACCGGGATAGAGAGAGAGAGAGAGAGACCGGGATAGAGAGAGAGAGAGAGAGACCGGGATAGAGAGAGAGAGAGAGAGACCGGGATAGAGAGAGAGAGAGAGAGACCGGGATAGAGAGAGAGAGAGAGAGAGAGACCGGGATAGAGAGAGAGAGAGAGAGAGAGACCGGGATAGAGAGAGAGAGAGAGAGAGAGAGAGAGACCGGGATACAGAGAGAGAGAGAGAGACTGGGATAGAGAGAGAGAGAGAGAGACCGGGATAGAGAGAGAGAGAGAGAGACCGGGATAGAGAGAGAGAGAGAGAGACCGGGATAGAGAGAGAGAGAGACCGGGATAGAGAGAGAGAGAGACCGGGATAGAGAGAGAGAGAGACCGGGATAGAGAGAGAGAGAGACCGGGATAGAGAGAGAGAGACCGGGATAGAGAGAGAGAGAGAGAGAGAGAGACCGGGATAGAGAGAGAGAGAGAGAGAGAGAGACCGGGATAGAGAGAGAGAGAGAGACCGGGATAGAGAGAGACCGGGATAGAGAGAGAGAGAGAGAGAGAGAGACCGGGATAGAGAGAGAGAGAGAGAGACCGGGATAGAGAGAGAGAGACCGGGATAGAGAGAGAGAGACCGGGATAGAGAGAGAGAGACCGGGATAGAGAGAGAGAGAGAGAGAGACCGGGATAGAGAAAGAGAGAGAGAGACCGGGATAGAGAGAGAGAGAGAGAGAGACCGGGATACAGAGAGAGAGAGAGAGAGAGAGAGAGACCGGGAGAGAGAGAGAGAGAGAGACCGGGATAGAGAGAGAGAGAGAGACCGGGATAGAGAGAGAGAGAGAGACCGGGATAGAGAGAGAGAGAGACCGGGATAGAGAGAGAGAGAGAGAGAGACCGGGATAGAGAGAGAGAGAGAGAGAGACCGGGATAGAGAGAGAGAGAGACCGGGATAGAGAGAGAGAGAGACCGGGATAGAGAGAGAGAGAGACCGGGATAGAGAGAGAGAGAGACCGGGATAGAGAGAGAGAGACCGGGATAGAGAGAGAGAGACCGGGATAGAGAGAGAGAGACCGGGATAGAGAGAGAGAGAGAGAGAGAGAGAGACCGGGATACAGAGAGAGAGACGGGGATAGAGAGAGAGAGAGAGACCGGGATAGAGAGAGAGAGAGAGACCGGGATAGAGAGAGAGAGAGAGACCGGGATAGAGAGAGAGAGAGAGACCGGGATAGAGAGAGAGAGAGAGACCGGGATAGAGAGAGAGAGACCGGGATAGAGAGAGAGAGAGAGAGACCGGGATAGAGAGAGAGAGAGAGACCGGGATAGAGAGAGAGAGAGAGAGAGAGACCGGGATAGAGAGAGAGAGAGAGAGAGACCGGGATAGAGAGAGAGAGAGAGAGAGACCGGGATAGAGAGAGAGAGAGAGACCGGGATAGAGAGAGAGAGAGAGAGACCGGGATAGAGAGAGAGAGAGAGAGACCGGGATAGAGAGAGAGAGAGAGAGAGACCGGGATAGAGAGAGAGAGAGAGAGAGACCGGGATAGAGAGAGAGAGAGAGAGAGACCGGGATAGAGAGAGAGAGAGAGACCGGGATAGAGAGAGAGAGAGAGAGACCGGGATAGAGACAGAGAGAGAGACCGGGATAGAGAGAGAGAGAGAGAGACCGGGATAGAGAGAGAGAGACCGGGATAGAGAGAGAGAGAGAGACCGGGATAGAGAGAGAGAGAGAGACCGGGATAGAGAGAGAGAGACCGGGATAGAGAGAGAGAGAGAGACCGGGATAGAGAGAGAGAGACCGGGATAGAGAGAGAGAGAGAGAGACCGGGATAGAGAGAGAGAGACCGGGATAGAGAGAGAGAGACCGGGATAGAGAGAGAGAGAGAGAGAGAGACCGGGATAGAGAGAGAGAGAGAGAGACCGGGATAGAGAGAGAGAGACCGGGATAGAGAGAGAGAGAGAGAGACCGGGATAGAGAGAGAGAGACCGGGATAGAGAGAGAGAGACCGGGATAGAGAGAGAGAGAGAGAGAGAGACCGGGATAGAGAGAGAGAGAGAGAGAGAGACCGGGATAGAGAGAGAGAGAGAGAGACCGGGATAGAGAGAGAGAGAGAGAGAGAGACCGGGATAGAGAGAGAGAGAGAGAGACCGGGATAGAGAGAGAGAGACCGGGATAGAGAGAGAGAGAGAGACCGGGATAGAGAGAGAGAGACCGGGATAGAGAGAGAGAGACCGGGATAGAGAGAGAGAGACCGGGATAGAGAGAGAGAGAGAGAGACCGGGATAGAGAGAGAGAGACCGGGATAGAGAGAGAGAGACCGGGATAGAGAGAGAGAGACCGGGATAGAGAGAGAGAGAGAGAGAGAGACCGGGATAGAGAGAGAGAGAGAGAGAGAGACCGGGATAGAGAGAGAGAGAGAGAGAGAGAGACCGGGATAGAGAGAGAGAGACCGGGATAGAGAGAGAGAGACCGGGATAGAGAGAGAGAGACCGGGATAGAGAGAGAGAGACCGGGATAGAGAGAGAGAGACCGGGATAGAGAGAGAGAGACCGGGATAGAGAGAGAGAGAGAGAGACCGGGATAGAGAGAGAGAGACCGGGATAGAGAGAGAGAGACCGGGATAGAGAGAGAGAGACCGGGATAGAGAGAGAGAGACCGGGATAGAGAGAGAGAGACCGGGATAGAGAGAGAGAGAGACCGGGATAGAGAGAGAGAGAGAGAGACCGGGATAGAGAGAGAGAGAGACGGATAGAGAGAGAGAGAGAGAGAGAGACCGGGATAGAGAGAGAGAGAGAGAGAGAGACCGGGATAGAGAGAGAGAGAGAGGGAGAGAGACCGGGATAGAGAGAGAGAGAGAGGGAGAGAGACCGGGATAGAGAGAGAGAGAGAGAGAGAGAGACCGGGATAGAGAGAGAGAGAGAGAGACCGGGATAGAGAGAGAGAGACCGGGATAGAGAGAGAGAGACCGGGATAGAGAGAGAGAGACCGGGATAGAGAGAGAGAGAGAGAGAGACCGGGATAGAGAGAGAGAGAGAGAGAGACCGGGATAGAGAGAGAGAGACCGGGATAGAGAGAGAGAGACCGGGATAGAGAGAGAGAGAGACCGGGATAGAGAGAGAGAGAGACCGGGATAGAGAGAGAGAGACCGGGATAGAGAGAGAGAGACCGGGATAGAGAGAGAGAGACCGGGATAGAGAGAGAGAGACCGGGATAGAGAGAGAGAGAGAGAGAGAGACCGGGATAGAGAGAGAGAGACCGGGATAGAGAGAGAGAGACCGGGATAGAGAGAGAGAGACCGGGATAGAGAGAGAGAGACCGGGATAGAGAGAGAGAGACCGGGATAGAGAGAGAGAGACCGGGATAGAGAGAGAGAGAGAGAGAGAGACCGGGATAGAGAGAGAGAGAGAGAGACCGGGATAGAGAGAGAGAGAGAGACCGGGATAGAGAGAGAGAGAGAGAGAGAGACCGGGATAGAGAGAGAGAGAGAGAGACCGGGATAGAGAGAGAGAGACCGGGATAGAGAGTGAGAGAGAGACCGGGATAGAGAGAGAGAGACCGGGATAGAGAGAGAGAGAGAGACCGGGATAGAGAGAGAGAGAGACCGGGATAGAGGGAGAGAGAGAGAGACCGGGATAGAGAGAGAGAGAGACCGGGATAGAGAGAGAGAGAGAGAGAGACCGGGATAGAGAGAGAGAGACCGGGATAGAGAGAGAGAGAGAGAGAGAGACCGGGATAGAGAGAGAGAGAGAGACCGGGATAGAGAGAGAGAGAGAGAGACCGGGATAGAGAGAGAGAGAGAGAGACCGGGATAGAGAGAGAGAGAGAGAGACCGGGATAGAGAGAGAGAGACCGGGATAGAGAGAGAGAGAGAGAGAGAGACCGGGATAGAGAGAGAGAGAGAGAGAGAGAGACCGGGATAGAGAGAGAGAGAGAGAGAGAGAGACCGGGATACAGAGAGAGAGAGAGAGAGAGAGAGACTGGGATAGAGAGAGAGAGAGAGACCGGGATAGAGAGAGAGAGAGACCGGGATAGAGAGAGAGAGAGAGAGACCGGGATAGAGAGAGAGAGAGAGAGACCGGGATAGAGAGAGAGAGAGAGAGACCGGGATAGAGAGAGAGAGAGAGAGACCGGGATAGAGAGAGAGAGACCGGGATAGAGAGAGAGAGAGAGAGAGAGACCGGGATAGAGAGAGAGAGAGAGAGAGACCGGGATAGAGAGAGAGAGAGAGAGACCGGGATAGAGAGAGAGAGAGAGACCGGGATAGAGAGAGAGAGAGAGACCGGGATAGAGAGAGAGAGAGAGACCGGGATAGAGAGAGAGAGAGAGAGAGAGAGACCGGGATAGAGAGAGAGAGAGAGAGACCGGGATAGAGAGAGAGAGACCGGGATAGAGAGAGAGAGACCGGGATAGAGAGAGAGAGAGAGAGAGACCGGGATAGAGAGAGAGAGAGAGAGAGACCGGGATAGAGAGAGAGAGAGAGAGAGACCGGGATAGAGAGAGAGAGAGAGAGAGACCGGGATAGAGAAAGAGAGAGAGAGACCGGGATAGAGAGAGAGAGAGAGAGAGACCGGGATACAGAGAGAGAGAGAGAGAGAGAGAGAGAGACCGGAATAGAGAGAGAGAGAGAGACCGGAATAGAGAGAGAGAGAGAGACCGGGATAGAGAGAGAGAGAGACCGGGATAGAGAGAGAGAGAGACCGGGATAGAGAGAGAGAGAGAGAGAGACCGGGATAGAGAGAGAGAGAGAGAGAGACCGGGATAGAGAGAGAGAGAGACCGGGATAGAGAGAGAGAGAGACCGGGATAGAGAGAGAGAGACCGGGATAGAGAGAGAGAGACCGGGATAGAGAGAGAGAGAGAGAGAGAGAGACCGGGATACAGAGAGAGAGACGGGGATAGAGAGAGAGAGAGAGACCGGGATAGAGAGAGAGAGAGAGACCGGGATAGAGAGAGAGAGAGAGAGACCGGGATAGAGAGAGTGAGAGAGACCGGGATAGAGAGAGAGAGACCGGGATAGAGAGAGAGAGAGAGAGACCGGGATAGAGAGAGAGAGAGAGAGACCGGGAGAGAGAGAGAGAGACCGGGATAGAGAGAGAGAGAGAGAGACCGGGGTAGAGAGAGAGAGAGACCGGGATAGAGAGAGAGAGACCGGGATAGAGAGAGAGAGAGAGAGAGAGACCGGGATAGAGAGAGAGAGAGACCGGGATAGAGAGAGAGAGAGACCGGGATAGAGAGAGAGAGAGAGAGAGAGAGACCGGGATAGAGAGAGAGAGAGAGAGAGAGACCGGGATAGAGAGAGAGAGAGAGAGAGACCGGGATAGAGAGAGAGAGAGAGAGAGAGTGACCGGGATAGAGAGAGAGAGAGAGACCGGGATAGAGAGAGAGAGAGAGACCGGGATAGAGAGAGAGAGAGAGAGACCGGGATACAGAGAGAGAGAGAGAGAGAGAGAGACCGGGATACAGAGAGAGAGAGAGAGAGACCGGGATAGAGAGAGAGAGAGAGAGACCGGGATAGAGAGAGAGAGAGAGAGACCGGGATAGAGAGAGAGAGAGAGAGACCGGGATAGAGAGAGAGAGAGACCGGGATAGAGAGAGAGAGAGAGAGACCGGGATAGAGAGAGAGAGACCGGGATAGAGAGAGAGAGAGAGAGAGAGACCGGGATAGAGAGAGAGAGAGAGAGACCGGGATAGAGAGAGAGAGAGAGAGACCGGGATAGAGAGAGAGGAGAGAGACCGGGATAGAGAGAGAGAGAGAGAGACCGGGATAGAGAGAGAGAGAGAGAGACCGGGATAGAGAGAGAGAGAGAGAGACCGGGATAGAGAGAGAGAGAGAGAGACCGGGATAGAGAGAGAGAGAGAGAGAGAGAGAGACCGGGATAGAGAGAGAGAGAGAGAGAGAGAGACCGGGATACAGAGAGAGAGAGAGAGACCGGGATAGAGAGAGAGAGAGAGAGAGACCGGGATAGAGAGAGAGAGAGAGAGACCGGGATAGAGAGAGAGAGAGAGAGAGACCGGGATAGAGAGAGAGAGAGAGAGAGACCGGGATAGAGAGAGAGAGAGACCGGGATAGAGAGAGAGAGAGACCGGGATAGAGAGAGAGAGAGACCGGGATAGAGAGAGAGAGACCGGGATAGAGAGAGAGAGAGACCGGGATAGAGAGAGAGAGAGACCGGGATAGAGAGAGAGAGAGAGAGAGACCGGGATAGAGAGAGAGAGAGAGAGAGAGAGACCGGGATAGAGAGAGAGAGAGAGAGAGAGAGACCGGGATAGAGAGAGAGAGAGAGAGAGAGAGACCGGGATAGAGAGAGAGAGAGAGACCGGGATAGAGAGAGACCGGGATAGAGAGAGAGAGAGAGAGAGACCGGGATAGAGAGAGAGAGAGAGAGACCGGGATAGAGAGAGAGAGAGAGAGACCGGGATAGAGAGAGAGAGACCGGGATAGAGAGAGAGAGACCGGGATAGAGAGAGAGAGAGAGAGAGAGACCGGGATAGAGAAAGAGAGAGAGAGACCGGGATAGAGAGAGAGAGAGAGAGAGACCGGGATACAGAGAGAGAGAGAGAGAGAGAGACCGGGATAGAGAGAGAGAGAGAGACCGGGATAGAGAGAGAGAGAGAGACCGGGATAGAGAGAGAGAGAGAGACCGGGATAGAGAGAGAGAGTGACCGGGATAGAGAGAGAGAGAGAGAGAGACCGGATTAGAGAGAGAGAGAGACCGGGATAGAGAGAGAGAGAGACCGGGATAGAGAGAGAGAGAGACCGGGATAGAGAGAGAGAGAGACCGGGATAGAGAGAGAGAGAGACCGGGATAGAGAGAGAGAGAGACCGGGATAGAGAGAGAGAGACCGGGATAGAGAGAGAGAGAGAGAGAGAGACCGGGATACAGAGAGAGAGACGGGGATAGAGAGAGAGAGAGAGACCGGGATAGAGAGAGAGAGAGAGACCGGGATAGAGAGAGAGAGAGAGACCGGGATAGAGAGAGAGAGAGAGACCGGGATAGAGAGAGAGAGAGAGACCGGGATAGAGAGAGAGAGACCGGGATAGAGAGAGAGAGACCGGGATAGAGAGAGAGAGAGAGAGAGAGACCGGGATAGAGAGAGAGAGAGAGAGAGACCGGGATAGAGAGAGAGAGAGAGAGACCGGGATAGAGAGAGAGAGAGAGACCGGGATACAGAGAGAGAGAGAGAGAGACCGGGATACAGAGAGAGAGAGAGAGACAGAGACCGGGATACAGAGAGAGAGAGAGAGAGAGAGACCGGGATACAGAGAGAGAGAGAGAGAGAGAGAGAGACCGGGATAGAGAGAGAGAGAGAGAGAGAGACCGGGATACAGAGAGAGAGACCGGGATAGAGAGAGAGAGAGAGACCGGGATAGAGAGAGAGAGAGAGACCGGGATAGAGAGAGAGAGAGAGAGAGAGAGAGCCCGGGATAGAGAGAGAGAGAGAGACCGGGATAGAGAGAGAGAGAGAGAGACCGGGATAGAGAGAGAGAGAGAGAGACCGGGATAGAGAGAGAGAGAGAGAGAGACCGGGATAGAGAGAGAGAGAGAGACCGGGATAGAGAGAGAGAGAGAGAGAGAGAGACCGGGATAGAGAGAGAGAGAGAGACCGGGATAGAGAGAGAGAGAGAGAGAGAGAGACCGGGATAGAGAGAGAGAGAGAGAGAGAGACCGGGATAGAGAGAGAGAGAGAGAGTGAGACCGGGATAGAGAGAGAGAGAGAGAGAGAGACCGGGATAGAGAGAGAGAGAGAGAGAGAGAGACCGGGATAGAGAGAGAGAGAGAGAGAGAGACCGGGATAGAGAGAGAGAGAGAGAGAGAGACCGGGATAGAGAGAGAGAGAGAGAGAGACCGGGATAGAGAGAGAGAGAGAGAGACCGGGATAGAGAGAGAGAGAGAGAGAGAGAGACCGGGATACAGGGAGAGAGAGAGAGAGAGAGACCGGGATAGAGAGAGAGAGAGAGACCGGGATACAGAGAGAGAGACCAGGATAGAGAGAGAGAGAGAGAGAGAGAGACCGGGATAGAGAGAGAGAGAGAGACCGGGATAGAGAGAGAGAGAGAGACCGGGATAGAGAGAGAGAGAGAGACCGGGATAGAGAGAGAGAGAGAGACCGGGATAGAGAGAGAGAGAGAGAGACCGGGATAGAGAGAGAGAGAGAGAGAGAGAGACCGGGATAGAGAGAGAGAGAGAGAGAGAGACCGGGATAGAGAGAGGGAGAGAGAGAGAGAGACCGGGATAGAGAGAGAGAGAGAGAGAGAGAGAGACCGGGATAGAGAGAGAGAGAGAGACCGGGATAGAGAGAGAGAGAGAGAGAGAGAGAGACCGGGATAGAGAGAGAGAGAGAGAGAGAGAGACCGGGATAGAGAGAGAGAGAGAGAGACCGGGATAGAGAGAGAGAGAGAGAGACCGGGATAGAGAGAGAGAGAGAGAGAGAGAGAGACCGGGATAGAGAGAGAGAGAGAGAGAGAGAGAGAGACCGGGATAGAGAGAGAGAGAGAGAGAGAGACCGGGATAGAGAGAGAGAGAGAGAGAGAGAGAGAGACCGGGATAGAGAGAGAGAGAGAGAGAGAGAGAGACCGGGATAGAGAGAGAGAGAGAGAGAGACCGGGATAGAGAGAGAGAGAGAGAGAGAGAGACCGGGATAGAGAGAGAGAGAGAGAGAGAGACCGGGATACAGAGAGAGAGACCGGGATAGAGAGAGAGAGAGAGAGAGAGAGACCGGGATAGAGAGAGAGAGGGAGAGACCGGGATAGAGAGAGAGAGAGATAGACCGGGATAGAGAGAGGGAGAGACCGGGATAGAGAGAGAGAGAGAGACCGGGATAGAGAGAGAGAGGGAGAGACCGGGATAGAGAGAGAGAGGGAGAGACCGGGATAGAGAGAGGGAGAGACCGGGATAGAGAGAGAGAGAGACCGGGATAGAGAGAGAGAGGGAGAGAGACCGGGATAGAGAGAGAGAGAGAGAGACCGGGATAGAGAGAGAGAGAGAGAGAGAGTCCGGGATAGATAGAGAGAGAGAGAGACCGGGATAGAGAGAGAGAGAGAGAGACCGGGATAGAGAGAGAGAGAGAGAGAGTCCGGGATAGAGAGAGAGAGACCGGGATAGAGAGAGAGAGAGAGACCGGGATATAGAGAGAGAGAGAGAGAGTGACCGGGATAGAGAGAGAGAGAGAGAGTGACCGGGATAGAGAGAGAGAGAGAGAGTGACCGGGATAGAGAGAGAGAGAGAGAGACCGGGATAGAGAGAGAGAGAGAGAGAGAGACCGGGATAGAGACCGGGATAGAGAGAGACCGGGATAGAGAGAGACCGGGATAGAGAGAGAGACCGGGATAGAGAGAGAGACCGGGATAGAGAGAGAGACCGGGATAGAGAGAGAGACCGGGATAGAGAGAGAGAGAGAGAGAGAGACCGGGATAGAGAGAGAGAGAGAGAGAGACCGGGATAGAGAGAGAGAGAGAGAGAGACCGGGATAGAGAGAGAGAGAGAGAGAGACCGGGATAGAGAGAGAGAGAGAGAGAGACCGGGATAGAGAGAGAGTGAGAGAGAGACCGGGATAGAGAGAGAGTGAGAGAGAGACCGGAATAGAGAGAGAGAGAGAGAGAGACCGGGAAAGAGAGAGAGAGAGACCGGGAAAGAGAGAGAGAGAGAGAGAGACCGGGATAGAGAGAGAGAGACCGGGATAGAGAGAGAGAGAGAGAGCGAGAGAGAGAGAGAGACCGGGATAGAGAGAGAGAGAGAGAGACCGGGATAGAGAGAGAGAGAGACCGGGATAGAGAGAGAGAGAGAGAGACCGGGATAGAGAGAGAGAGAGAGAGACCGGGATAGAGAGAGAGAGAGAGAGAGACCGGGATCGAGAGAGAGAGAGAGAGAGAGACCGGGATCGAGAGAGAGAGAGAGAGACCGGGATAGAGAGAGAGAGATAGAGAGACCGGGATAGAGAGAGAGAGAGAGAGAGACCGGGATAGAGAGAGAGAGAGAGAGAGACCGGGATCGAGAGAGAGAGAGAGAGACCGGGATCGAGAGAGAGAGAGAGAGACCGGGATCGAGAGAGAGAGAGAGAGACCGGGATCGAGAGAGAGAGAGAGAGACCGGGATCGAGAGAGAGAGTGAGAGACCGGGATCGAGAGAGAGAGAGAGAGAGAGACCGGGATCGAGAGAGAGAGAGAGAGACCGGGATCGAGAGAGAGAGAGAGAGACCGGGATCGAGAGAGAGAGATAGAGACCGGGATAGAGAGAGAGAGATAGAGACCGGGATAGAGAGAGAGAGAGAGACCGGGATAGAGAGAGAGAGAGAGACCGGGATAGAGAGAGAGAGAGAGATAGACCGGGATAGAGAGAGAGAGAGAGACCGGGATAGAGAGAGAGAGAGAGACCGGGATAGAGAGAGAGAGAGACCGGGATAGAGAGAGAGAGAGACCGGGATAGAGAGAGAGAGAGAGTCCGGGATAGAGAGAGAGAGAGTGAGAGACCGGGATAGAGAGAGAGAGAGAGTGAGAGACCGGGATAGAGAGAGAGAGAGAGTGAGAGACCGGGATAGAGAGAGAGAGAGAGTGAGAGACCGGGATAGAGAGAGAGAGAGAGTGAGAGACCGGGATAGAGAGAGAGAGAGAGTGAGAGACCGGGATAGAGAGAGAGAGAGAGAGACCGGGATAGAGAGTGAGAGAGACAGGGATAGAGAGAGAGAGAGAGAGACCGGGATAGAGAGAGAGTGAGAGAGAGACCGGAATAGAGAGAGAGAGAGAGAGAGACCGGGAAAGAGAGAGAGAGAGAGAGAGACCGGGATAGAGAGAGAGAGAGAGAGAGACCGGGATAGAGAGAGAGAGAGAGAGCGAGAGAGACCGGGATAGAGAGAGAGAGAGAGAGAGAGACCGGGATAGAGAGAGAGAGAGACCGGGATAGAGAGAGAGAGAGACCGGGATAGAGAGAGAGAGAGAGAGAGAGACCGGGATAGAGAGAGAGAGAGAGAGACCGGGATAGAGAGAGAGAGAGAGAGACCGGGATAGAGAGAGAGAGAGAGAGACCGGGATAGAGAGAGAGAGAGAGAGAGACCGGGAAAGAGAGAGAGAGAGAGAGAGACCGGGATAGAGAGAGAGAGAGAGAGAGACCGGGATAGAGAGAGAGAGAGAGAGCGAGAGAGACCGGGATAGAGAGAGAGAGAGAGAGAGAGACCGGGATAGAGAGAGAGAGAGACCGGGATAGAGAGAGAGAGAGACCGGGATAGAGAGAGAGAGACCGGGATAGAGAGAGAGAGAGAGAGAGAGACCGGGATAGAGAGAGAGAGAGAGAGACCGGGATAGAGAGAGAGAGAGAGAGACCGGGATAGAGAGAGAGAGAGAGAGACCGGGATAGAGAGAGAGAGAGAGAGACCGGGATAGAGAGAGAGAGAGAGAGAGACCGGGATCGAGAGAGAGAGAGAGAGAGACCGGGATCGAGAGAGAGAGAGAGAGAGCGGGATCGAGAGAGAGAGAGAGAGACCGGGATAGAGAGAGAGAGAGAGAGAGACCGGGATAGAGAGAGAGAGAGAGAGAGACCGGGATCGAGAGAGAGAGAGAGAGACCGGGATCGAGAGAGAGAGAGAGAGAGACCGGGATCGAGAGAGAGAGAGAGAGACCGGGATCGAGAGAGAGAGAGAGAGAGACCGGGATCGAGAGAGAGAGAGAGAGACCGGGATCGAGAGAGAGAGAGAGAGAGACCGGGATCGAGAGAGAGAGAGAGAGACCGGGATCGAGAGAGAGAGAGAGAGACCGGGATCGAGAGAGAGAGATAGAGACCGGGATAGAGAGAGAGAGATAGAGACCGGGATAGAGAGAGAGAGAGAGACCGGGATAGAGAGAGAGAGAGAGATAGACCGGGATAGAGAGAGAGAGAGACCGGGATAGAGAGAGAGAGAGACCGGGATAGAGAGAGAGAGAGACCGGGATAGAGAGAGAGAGAGACCGGGATAGAGAGAGAGAGAGACCGGGATAGAGAGAGAGAGAGACCGGGATAGAGAGAGAGAGAGAGACCGGGATAGAGAGAGAGAGAGACCGGGATAGAGAGAGAGAGAGAGAGAGTCCGGGATAGAGAGAGAGAGAGAGACCGGGATAGAGAGAGAGAGAGAGAGAGTCCGGGATAGAGAGAGAGAGAGTGAGAGACCGGGATAGAGAGAGAGAGAGAGAGAGTCCGGGATAGAGAGAGAGAGAGAGAGAGTCCGGGATAGAGAGAGAGAGAGTGAGAGACCGGGATAGAGAGAGAGAGAGTGAGAGACCGGGATAGAGAGAGAGAGAGAGTGAGAGACCGGGATAGAGAGAGAGAGAGAGTGAGAGACCGGGATAGAGAGAGAGAGAGAGTGAGAGACCGGGATAGAGAGAGAGAGAGAGAGTGAGAGACCGGGATAGAGAGAGAGAGAGAGTGAGAGACCGGGATAGAGAGAGAGAGAGAGAGACCGGGATAGAGAGTGAGAGAGACAGGGATAGAGAGAGAGAGACCGGGATAGAGAGAGAGAGAGAGTGAGAGACCGGGATAGAGAGAGAGAGAGAGTGAGAGACCGGGATAGAGAGAGAGAGAGAGAGACCGGGATAGAGAGTGAGAGAGACAGGGATAGAGCGAAAAGGGGGTCGATGGAGGGAGAGAGAGAGAACTGTGCAGAGGGAAGGAGAGAGAGGGAACAGGGTAGATGGAGGGAGAGAGAGAGAACAGGGTGGATGGAAAGTGGATTAAGTCACACCCTCTTGTCTCCATCCCCATTGGTCCTCCATCCTCCCTCTCTCTTTCCCTCCGGCACGCTCTCTCCCTCTCTCCTTCCGGCACGATCTCTCTCTCTCCCTCCGGCACGCTCTCTCTCTCTCCCTCCGGCACGCTCTCTCTCTCTCCCTCCGGCACGCTCTCTCTCTCTCCCTCCGGCATGCTCTCTCTCTCTCCCTCCGGAACGCTCTCTCTCTCTCCCTCCGGCACGCTCTCTCCCTCCGGCACGCTCTCTCTCTCTGTCTCTCTTTCCCTCCCGCTCTCTGTCTCTCTTTCCCTCCCGCTCTCTGTCTCTCTTTCCCTCCCGCTCTCTCTGTCTCTCTTTCCCTCCCGCTCTCTCTGTCTCTCTTTCCCTCCTGCTCTCTGTCTCTCTTTCCCTCCCGCTCTCTCTGTCTCTCTTTCCCTCCCGCTCTCTCTGTCTCTCTTTCCCTCCCGCTCTCTGTCTCTCTTTCCCTCCCGCTCTCTGTCTCTCTTTCCCTCCCGCTCTCTCTGTCTCTCTTTCCGTCCCGCTCTCTGTTTCTCTTTCCCTCCCGCTCTCTCTGTCTCTCTTTCCCTCCCGCTCTCTCTGTCTCTCTTTCCCTCCCGCTCTCTCTGTCTCTCTTTCCCTCCCGCTCTCTCTGTCTCTCTTTCCCTCCCGCTCTCTCTGTCTCTCTTTCCCTCCCGCTCTCTCTGTCTCTCTTTCCCTCCCGCTCTCTCTGTCTCTCTTTCCCTCCCGCTCTCTCTGTCTCTCTTTCCCTCCCGCTCTCTCTGTCTCTCTTTCCCTCCCGCTCTCTCTGTCTCTCTTTCCCTCCCGCTCTCTCTGTCTCTCTTTCCCTCCCGCTCTCTCTGTCTCTCTTTCCCTCCCGCTCTCTCTGTCTCTCTTTCCCTCCCGCTCTCTCTGTCTCTCTTTCCCTCCCGCTCTCTCTGTCTCTCTTTCCCTCCCGCTCTCTCTCCCTGTCTCTCTTTCTTTCCCTCCCGCTCTCTCTCCCTGTCTCTCTTTCTTTCCCTCCCGCTCTCTCTCCCTGTCTCTCTTTCTTTCCCTCCCGCTCTCTCTCCCTGTCTCTCTTTCTTTCCCTCCCGCTCTCTCTCCCTGTATCTTTCTTTCCCTCCCGCTCTCTGTCTCTCTTTCCCTCCCGCTCTCTGTCTCTCTTTCCCTCCCGCTCTCTCTGTCTCTCTTTCCCTCCCGCTCTCTCTGTCTCTCTTTCCCTCCCGCTCTCTCTGTCTCTCTTTCCCTCCCGCTCTCTCTGTCTCTCTTTCCCTCCCGCTCTCTGTCTCTCTTTCCCTCCCGCTCTCTCTTTCCCTCCCGCTCTCTCTGTCTCTCTTTCCCTCTCGCTCTCTCTGTTTCTCTTTCCCTCCCGCTCTCTGTCTCTCTTTCCCTCCCGCTCTCTGTCTCTCTTTCCCTCCCGCTCTCTGTCTCTCTTTCCCTCCCGCTCTCTGTCTCTCTTTCCCTCCCGCTCTCTCTGTCTCTCTTTCCCTCCCGCTCTCTCTGTCTCTCTTTCCCTCCCGCTCTCTCTGTCTCTCTTTCCCTCCCGCTCTCTCTGTCTCTCTTTCCCTCCCGCTCTCTCTGTCTCTCTTTCCCTCCCGCTCTCTCTGTCTCTCTTTCCCTCCCGCTCTCTCTGTCTCTCTTTCCCTCCCGCTCTCTCTGTCTCTCTTTCCCTCCCGCTCTCTCTGTCTCTCTTTCCCTCCCGCTCTCTCTGTCTCTCTGTCCCTCCCGCTCTCTCTGTCCCTCTTTCCCTCCCGCTCTCTCTGTCCCTCTTTCCCTCCCGCTCTCTGTCTCTCTTTCCCTCCCGCTCTCTGTCTCTCTTTCCCTCCCGCTCTCTCTGTCTCTCTTTCCGTCCCGCTCTCTGTCTCTCTTTCCCTCCCGCTCTCTCTGTCTCTCTTTCCCTCCCGCTCTCTCTGTCTCTCTTTCCCTCCCGCTCTCTCTGTCTCTCTTTCCCTCCCGCTCTCTCTGTCTCTCTTTCCCTCCCGCTCTCTCTGTCTCTCTTTCCCTCCCGCTCTCTCTGTCTCTCTTTCCCTCCCGCTCTCTCTGTCTCTCTTTCCCTCCCGCTCTCTCTGTCTCTCTTTCCCTCCCGCTCTCTCTGTCTCTCTTTCCCTCCCGCTCTCTCTGTCTCTCTTTCCCTCCCGCTCCCTCTGTCTCTCTTTCCCTCCCGCTCTCTCTGTCTCTCTTTCCCTCCCGCTCTCTCTCCCTGTCTCTCTTTCTTTCCCTCCCGCTCTCTCTCCCTGTCTCTCTTTCTTTCCCTCCCGCTCTCTCTCCCTGTCTCTCTTTCTTTCCCTCCCGCTCTCTCTCCCTGTATCTTTCTTTCCCTCCCGCTCTCTGTCTCTCTTTCCCTCCCGCTCTCTGTCTCTCTTTCCCTCCCGCTCTCTGTCTCTCTTTCCCTCCCGCTCTCTCTGTCTCTCTTTCCCTCCCGCTCTCTCTGTCTCTCTTTCCCTCCCGCTCTCTCTGTCTCTCTTTCCCTCCCGCTCTCTGTCTCTCTTTCCCTCCCGCTCTCTCTGTCTCTCTTTCCCTCCCGCTCTCTCTGTCTCTCTTTCCCTCTCGCTCTCTCTGTTTCTCTTTCCCTCCCGCTCTCTGTCTCTCTTTCCCTCCCGCTCTCTGTCTCTCTTTCCCTCCCGCTCTCTGTCTCTCTTTCCCTCCCGCTCTCTGTCTCTCTTTCCCTCCCGCTCTCTCTGTCTCTCTTTCCCTCCCGCTCTCTCTGTCTCTCTTTCCCTCCCGCTCTCTCTGTCTCTCTTTCCCTCCCGCTCTCTCTGTCTCTCTTTCCCTCCCGCTCTCTCTGTCTCTCTTTCCCTCCCGCTCTCTCTGTCTCTCTTTCCCTCCCGCTCTCTCTGTCTCTCTTTCCCTCCCGCTCTCTCTGTCTCTCTTTCCCTCCCGCTCTCTCTGTCCCTCTTTCCCTCCCGCTCTCTCTGTCCCTCTTTCCCTCCCGCTCTCTGTCTCTCTTTCCCTCCCGCTCTCTGTCTCTCTTTCCCTCCCGCTCTCTCTGTCTCTCTTTCCGTCCCGCTCTCTGTCTCTCTTTCCCTCCCGCTCTCTCTGTCTCTCTTTCCCTCCCGCTCTCTCTGTCTCTCTTTCCCTCCCGCTCTCTCTGTCTCTCTTTCCCTCCCGCTCTCTCTGTCTCTCTTTCCCTCCCGCTCTCTCTGTCTCTCTTTCCCTCCCGCTCTCTCTGTCTCTCTTTCCCTCCCGCTCTCTCTGTCTCTCTTTCCCTCCCGCTCTCTCTGTCTCTCTTTCCCTCCCGCTCTCTCTGTCTCTCTTTCCCTCCCGCTCTCTGTCTCTCTTTCCCTCCCGCTCTCTGTCTCTCTTTCCCTCCCGCTCTCTCTCCCTGTCTCTCTTTCCCTCCCGCTCTCTCTCCCTGTCTCTCTTTCTTTCCCTCCCGTTCTCTCTCCCTGTCTCTCTTTCTTTCCCTCCCGCTCTCTCTCCCTGTCTCTCTTTCTTTCCCTCCCGCTCTCTCTCCCTGTCTCTCTTTCTTTCCCTCCCGCTCTCTCTCCCTATCTCTCTTTCTTTCCCTCCCGCTCTCTCTCCCTATCTCTCTTTCTTTCCCTCCCGCTCTCTCTCCCTGTCTCTCTTTCTTTCCCGCCCGCTCTCTCTCCCTGTCTCTCTTTCTTTCCCTCCCGCTCTCTGTCTCTCTTTCCCTCCCGCCCTCTGTCTCTCTTTCCCTCCCGCTCTCTTTGTCTCTCTTTCCCTCCCGCTCTCTCTGTCTCTCTTTCCCTCCCGCTCTCTCTGTCTCTCTTTCCCTCCCGCTCTCTCTGTCTCTCTTTCCCTCCCGCTCTCTCTGTCTCTCTTTCCCTCCCGCTCTCTCTGTCTCTCTTTCCCTCCCGCTCTCTCTGTCTCTCTTTCCCTCCCGCTCTCTCTGTCTCTCTTTCCCTCCCGCTCTCTCTGTCTCTCTTTCCCTCCCGCTCTCTCTGTCTCTCTTTCCCTCTCGCTCTCTCTGTTTCTCTTTCCCTCTCGCTCTCTGTCTCTCTTTCCCTCCCGCTCTCTCTGTCTCTCTTTCCCTCCCGCTCTCTCTGTCTCTCTTTCCCTCCCGCTCTCTCTGTCTCTCTTTCCCTCCCGCTCTCTCTGTCTCTCTTTCCCTCCCGCTCTCTCTGTCTCTCTTTCCCTCCCGCTCTCTGTGTCTCTCTTTCCCTCCCGCTCTCTGTCTCTCTTTCCCTCCCGCTCTCTGTGTCTCTCTTTCCCTCCCGCTCTCTGTGTCTCTCTGTCCCTCCCGCTCTCTCTGTCTCTCTTTCCCTCCCGCTCTCTCTGTCTCTCTTTCCCTCCCGCTCTCTCTGTCTCTCTTTCCCTCCCGCTCTCTCTGTCTCTCTTTCCCTCCCGCTCTCTCTGTCTCTCTTTCCCTCCCGCTCTCTCTGTCTCTCTTTCCCTCCCGCTCTCTCTGTCTCTCTTTCCCTCCCGCTTTCTGTCTCTCTTTCCCTCCCGCTCTCTCTGTCTCTCTTTCCCTCCCGCTCTCTCTGTCTCTCTTTCCCTCCCGCTTTCTGTCTCTCTTTCCCTCCCGCTCTCTGTCTCTCTTTCCCTCCCGCTCTCTCTGTCTCTCTTTCCCTCCCGCTCTCTGTCTCTCTTTCCCTCCCGCTCTCTCTGTCTCTCTTTCCATCCCACTCTCTCTGTCTCTCTTTCCCTCCCGCTCTCTCTGTCTCTCTTTCCCTCCCGCTCTCTCTGTCTCTCTTTCCCTCCCGCTCTCTCTGTCTCTCTTTCCCTCCCGCTCTCTCTCCCTGTCTCTCTTTCCCTCCCGCTCTCTCTCCCTGTCTTTCTTTCCCTCCCGCTCACTCTCCCTGTCTCTCTTTCTTTCTCTCCCGCTCACTCTCCCTGTCTCTCTTTCTTTCCCTCCCGCTCACTCTCCCTGTCTCTCTTTCTTTCCCTCCCGCTCTCTCTCTCTCTCCCCCCCTTTCCCAGCCCTCACAGATGATGTTGGTTTGTGCTGTTTTCAGGAGCCTCGGGGAAGGATGTTGGAGATGGAGTGTAAGGAATTCCGGAGCAGGTTCCGGGAGGAACTCGATCGCACTGTCCAGTTCTGGCTCAAGCATTCGCATGACCGGGAATTTGGGTCAGTCACCGTGGCCCCAGTTCATAGTGAGGGCGGGAGGCAGAGACAGACCCGTGACTGTCCGGGGCCCTTATCCCCCCGGTGGGGTCCCCACCCTGGTATCCCCCCACCTCCACCCCGCGTCCCTGCGCTGGGATAGAGGGTCCTGGCTGACCCTCCGAGTGGGGTCTGGATGGAGCACCATGCTGTCGGAGGATCAGTACTGAGGGAGCGCCGCGCTGTCGGAGGGTCAGTGCTGAGGGAGCGCCACACTGTCGGAGGGTCAGTGCTGAGGGAGCGCCGCACTGTCGGAGGGTCAGTGCTGAGGGAGTGCCGCACTGTCGGAGGGTCAGTGCTGAGGGAATGCCGCACTGTCGGAGGGTCAGTGCTGAGGGAGTGCCACGCTGTCGGAGGGTCAGTGCTGAGGGAGCGCCGCACTGTGGGTCAGTACTGAGGGAGTGCCGCGCTGTCGGAGGGTCAGTGCTGAGGGAGCGCCGCACTGTGGGAGGGTCAGTGCTGAGGGAGTGCCGCACTGTCGGAGGGTCAGCGCTGAGGGAGCGCCGCACTGTCGGAGGGTCAGTGCTGAGGGAGCGCCGCACTGTCGGAGGGTCAGTGCTGAGGGAGAGCCGCACTTTGGGAGGGTCAGTTCTGAGGGAGTGCTGCACTGTCGGAGGGTCAGTGCTGAGGGAGCGCCACACTGTTGGAGGGGCAGTGCTGAGGGGGAGCCGCACTGTCGGAGGGTCAGTGCTGAGGGAGCGCCGCACTGTCGGAGGGTCAGTGCTGAGGGAGGGCCGCACTGTCGGAGGGTCAGTACTGAGGGAGTGCCGCACTGTCGGAGGGTCAGTGCTGAGGGAGCGCCGCACTGTCGGAGGGTCAGTGCTGAGGGAGTGCCGCACTGTGGGAGGGTCAGTGCTGAGGGAGGGCCGCACTGTCGGAGGGTCAGTACTGAGGGAGTGCCGCACTGTCGGAGGGTCAGTGCTGAGGGAGCGCCGCACTGTCAGAGGGTCAGTGCTGAGGGAGCGCCGCACTGTCGGAGGGTCAGTGCTGAGGGAGCGCTGCACTGTCGGAGGGTCAGTACTGAGGGAACGCCGCGCTGTGGGAGGGTCAGTACTGAGGGAGTGCCGCACTGTCGGCGGGTCAGTACTGAGGGAGCGCTGCACTGTCAGAGGGTCAGTGCTGAGGGAGTGCCGCACTGTGGGAGGGTCAGTACTGAGGGAGTGCCGCACTGTCGGCGGGTCAGTACTGAGGGAGTGCCGCACTGTGGGAGGGCCAGTGCTGAGGGAGCGCCGCACTGTTGGAGGGGCAGTGCTGAGGGAGTGCCGCACTGTCGGAGGGTCAGTGCTGAGGGAGCGCCGCACTGTCGGAGGGTCAGTGCTGAGGGAGCGCCGCACTGTCGGAGGGTCCGTGCTGAGGGAGAGCCGCACTGTCGGAGGGTCAGTGCTGAGGGAGCGCCGCACTGTTGGAGGGGCAGTGCTGAGGGAGTGCCGCACTGTCGGAGGGTCAGTGCTGAGGGAGCGCCGCACTGTCGGAGGGTCAGTGCTGAGGGAGCGCCGCACTGTCGGAGGGTCAGTGCTGAGGGAGCGCCGCACTGTTGGAGGGGCAGTGCTGAGGGAGCGCCACACTGTTGGAGGGGCAGTGCTGAGGGAGTGCCGCACTGTCGGAGGGTCAGTGCTGAGGGAGTGCCGCACTTTGGGAGGGTTCGTTCTGAGGGAGTGCCGCACTGTCGGAGGGTCAGTGCTGAGGGAGCGCTGCACTGTCGGAGGGTCAGTGCTGAGGGAGTGCCGCACTGTCGGAGGGTCTTTGCTGAGGGAGCTCCGCGCTGTCGGAGGGTCAGTGCTGAGGGAGCGCTGCACTGTCGGAGGGTCAGTGCTGAGGGAGTGCCGCGCTGTGGGAGGGTCAGTACTGAGGGAGCGCCGCACTGTCGGAGGGTCAGTACTGAGGGAACGCCGCGCTGTGGGAGGGTCAGTACTGAGGGAGCGCCGCACTGTCGGAGGGTCAGTACTGAGGGAGAGCCGCACTGTCGGAGGGTCAATGCTGAGGGAGTGCCGCGCTGTGGGAGGGTCAGTGCTGAGGGAGTGCTGCACTGTCAGAGGGTCAGTACTGAGGGAGCTCTGCACTGTCAGAGGGTCAGTGCTGAGGGAGCGCCGCGCTGTCGGAGGGTCAGTGCTGAGGGAGAGCCGCACTGTCGGAGGGTCAGTGCTGAGCGAGCGCCGCACTGTCGGAGGGTCAGTACTGAGGGAGTGCCGCACTGTCGGAGGGACAGTGCTGAGGGAGAGCCGCACTGTCGGAGGGACAGTGCTGAGGGAGAGCCGCACTGTCGGACGGTCAGTACTGAGGGAGTGCCGCACTGTCGGAGGGTCAGTACTGAGGGAGCGCCGCGCTGTCGGAGGGTCAGTGCTGAGGGAGCGCCGCACTGTGGGAGGGTCAGTACTGAGGGAGAGCTGCACTGTCGGAGGGTCAGTGCTGAGGGAGCGCCGCACTGTCGGAGGGTCAGTGCTGAGGGAGCGCCGCACTGTGGGAGGGTCAGTACTGAGGGAGTGCTGCACTGTGGGAGGGTCAGTGCTGAGGGAGAGCTGCACTGTCGGAGGGTCAGTGCTGAGGGAGCGCCGCACTGTCGGAGGGTCAGTGCTGAGGGAGCACCGCACTGTCGGAGGGTCAGTGCTGAGGGAGTGCTGCACTGTGGGAGGGTCAGTGCTGAGGGAGTGCTGCACTGTGGGAGGGTCAGTGCTGAGGGAGCGCCGCACTGTGGGAGGGTCAGTGCTGAGGGAGTGCTGCACTGTGGGAGGGTCAGTGCTGAGGGAGCGCCGCACTGTGGGAGGGTCAGTGCTGAGGGAGTGCTGCACTGTGGGAGGGTCAGTGCTGAGGGAGCGCCGCACTGTGGGAGGGTCAGTGCTGAGGGAGTGCTGCACTGTGGGAGGGTCAGTGCTGAGGGAGCGCCGCACTGTGGGAGGGTCAGTGCTGAGGGAGTGCTGCACTGTGGGAGGGTCAGTGCTGAGGGAGTGCTGCACTGTGGGAAGGCCGCTTGACCCTGTTTCCTGCGCATCAGTTTTGAGGTGACCTTTGCCCTCCTCTGGCCAATCGGTCCTGACTGAGTGTCTGTGTTTCAGGGGATTTTTCACATGTTTGGATCGTGATGGAACTGTCTACGATGATCTTAAATACATCTGGCTACAAGGGAGGCAGGTTAGTGTATAATGTGGGGACAGATTGCATTCAACCCAAGCTTTGTAAAGTATTCACTGTCTCCATAAACTTCAGCTCCGCCTGAACTCTGCACCCCCAGAGTCTAAACTCGCACCAAGTCCCCTTCACCCGTCACCCCCGGTGCTCGCTGACCCACACTCTCTCCCGGTCCGGCAACACCTCCGTTTTCAAACCCCCACCCTCGTTTTCAAATCCCTCCTCACCCCCTCCCTATCCCTGTAACCTCCTCCAGCCCCTACACCCCTCCCTATCTCTGTAACCTCCTCCAGCCCCTACACCCTTCCCTATCTCTGTAACCTCCTCCTGCCCCTACACCCCTCCCTATCTCTGTAACCTCCTCCTGTCCCTACACCCCTCCCTCTCTCTGTAACCTCCTCCAGCCCCTACACGTGACTCCAGACCAACAGCCACGGGGTTGGCTCTTAACTGCCCCCCTGAAATGGCCCGAGCAGACACTCAGTTGTAACAAACCGCTACAGTCACAAAACAGGAACGAAACCGGACAGACCACCCGGCATCGACCGAGATACCAGGAACCACAACGGCAAACTCAGCCCCGTCAACCCTGCCAAGTCCTCCTGACATCTGGGGGCTGAACTGGGAGAGCCGTCTCCCAGACTGGTCAAGCAACAGCCTGACACAGTCATCCTCACAGAACCATACCTTACAGATAATGTCCCAGACACCAGCATCACCATCCCTGGGTATGTCCTGTCCCACCAGCAGGACAGACCCAGCAGAGGTGGGAACACAGTGGGATACAGTCAGGAGGGAGTTACCCTGGGAATCCTCAACATCGACACCGGACCCCATGAAGTCTCTCAGCATCAGGTCAAACATGGGTAAGGAAACCTGCTGATCACCCTGTACCGCCCTCCCTCAGCTGATGGATCAGTGCCTCCTCTACATTAAACATCACTTGGAGGAAGCACTGAGGGTGGCGAGGGTGCAGAATGTACTCTGGGTGGGGACAATGTACTCTCTCCCGCCCCCTCTCTATTCCCTTTTTCTCTCTGTCTCCTGGTGTGACAGACAGTCTGACTTCCACTCGTGCGAGACTCCTGGATGATGGTTTTGACGATGTGACAGGGGCTATATACAGCAGCCAGTACCCACAGGTTATTTCTCACACTGCCCTTCTCTTGTCCCCCCCACCCCACCCCTCGCAGGTCTGGACTTACTGCCGATTGTACAGGACAGTGGAACGATTTCACCGGCAGGAGCTACTGGATGCAGCTGTAGCTGGTAACCTCACCCCTCTACCCTCCTTCCCATGTTCCTGTCTTCCTCACACGTTCCTCATCATTGCCCTCCCCAGCCTCCCATCCCCCCATCCAACCTCCCCGCCCCACGCCTTGGGATCTTTGACATCCACCTCAGTGGATGGCGCTGACCCTCCGACATCGCGGCGCTCCCTCAGCACTGACCCTCCGACAGTGCGGCGCTGCCTCAGCACTGACCCTCCGACAGTGCGGCGCTCCCTCAGTACTGACCCTCCGACAGTGCGGTGCTCCCTCAGCGCTGACCCTCCGACAGTGCGGCGCTCCCTCGGCGCTGACCCTCCCACAGTGCGGCGCTCCCTCAGCGCTGACCCTCCGACAGTGCGGCTCTCCCTCAGTACTGACCCTCTGACAGTGCGGCTCTCCCTCAGCACTGACCCTCCCACAGTGCGGCGCTCCCTCAGCACTGACCCTCCGACAGTGCGGCGCTCCCTCGGCGCTGACCCTCCGACAGTGCAGCTCTCCCTCAGCACTGACCCTCCCACAGTGCGGCGCTCCCTCAGTACTGACCCTCCCACAGTGCGGCGCTCCCTCAGTACTGACCCTCTGACAGTGCGGCACTCCCTCAGTACTGACCCTCTGACAGTGCGGCACTCCCTCAGCGCTGACCCTCCGACAGTGCGGCACTCCCTCAGCACTGACCCTCCGACAGTGCGGCACTCCCTCAGCACTGACCCTCCGACAGCGCGGCACTCCCTCAGCACTGACCCTCCGATAGTGCGGCGCTCCCTCGGCGCTGACCCTCCGACAGTGCGGCGCTCCCTCAGCACTGACCCTCCCACAGTGCGGCACTCCCTCAGCACTGACCCTCCGACAGTGCGGCGCTCCCTCAGCACTGACCCTCCAACAGTGCGGCGCTCCCTCAGTACTGACCCTCCCACAGTGCGGCTCTCCCTCAGCGCTGACCCTCCGACAGTGCAGCACTCCCTCAGCACTGACCCTCCGACAGTGCGGCGCTCCCTCAGTATTGACCCTCCGACAGTGCGGTGCTCCCTCAGCGCTGACCCTCCGACAGTGCGGCGCTCCCTCGGCGCTGACCCTCCCACAATGCGGCGCTCCCTCAGCGCTGACCCTCCGACAGTGCGGCTCTCCCTCAGCGCTGACCCTCCGACAGTGCGGCTCTCCCTCAGCGCTGACCCTCCGACAGTGCGGCTCTCCCTCAGCACTGGCCCTCCCACAGTGCGGCGCTCCCTCAGCACTGACCCTCCGACAGTGCGGCGCTCCCTCGGCACTGACCCTCCGACAGTGCGGCGCTCCCTCAGCGCTGACCCTCCGACAGTGCGGCACTCCCTCAGCACGGACCCTCCGACAGTGCGGCACTCCCTCAGCACTGACCCTCCGACAGCGCGGCGCTCCCTCAGCACTGACCCTCCAACAGTGCGGCGCTCCCTCAGCACTGACCCACCGACAGTGCGGCGCTCCCTCAGCACTGACCCTCCGATAGTGCGGCGCTGACCCTCCGACAGTGCGGCGCTCCCTCAGCACTGACCCTCCGATAGTGCGGCGCTCCCTCGGCGCTGACCCTCCCACAGTGCGGCACTCCCTCAGCACTGACCCTCCGACAGTGCGGCGCTCCCTCAGCACTGACCCTCTGACAGTGCGGCGCTCCCTCAGTACAGACCCTCCCACAGTGCGGCTCTCCCTCAGCGCTGACCCTCCGACAGTGCAGCACTCCCTCAGCACTGACCCTCCGACATTGCGGCGCTCCCTCAGTACTGACCCTCCGACAGTGCGGTGCTCCCTCAACGCTGACCCTCCGACAGTGCGGCGCTCCCTCGGCGCTGACCCTCCCACAATGCGGCGCTCCCTCAGCACTGACCCTCCGACAGTGCGGCTCTCCCTCAGCGCTGACCCACCGACAGTGCGGCGCTCCCTCAGCACTGACCCTCCGATAGTGCGGCGCTCCCTCGGCGCTGACCCTCCGACAGTGCGGCACTCCCTCAGCACTGACCCTCCCACAGTGCGGCACTCCCTCAGCACTGACCCTCCGACAGTGCGGCGCTCCCTCAGCACTGACCCTCCGACAGTGCGGCGCTCCCTCAGTACAGACCCTCCCACAGTGCGGCTCTCCCTCAGCGCTGACCCTCCGACAGTGCAGCACTCCCTCAGCACTGACCCTCCGACATTGCGGCGCTCCCTCAGTACTGACCCTCCGACAGTGCGGTGCTCCCTCAACGCTGACCCTCCGACAGTGCGGCGCTCCCTCGGCGCTGACCCTCCCACAATGCGGCGCTCCCTCAGCGCTGACCCTCCGACAGTGCGGCTCTCCCTCAGCGCTGACCCTCCGACAGTGCGGCTCTCCCTCAGTACTGACCCTCCGACAGTGCGGCTCTCCCTCAGCACTGACCCTCCGACAGTGCGGCTCTCCCTCAGCACTGACCCTCCGACAGTGCGGCGCTCCCTCAGCACTGACCCTCCAACAGTGCGGCGCTCCCTCAGTACAGACCCTCCCACAGTGCGGCTCTCCCTCAGCGCTGACCCTCCGACAGTGCAGCACTCCCTCAGCACTGACCCTCCGACAGTGCGGCGCTCCCTCAGTACTGACCCTCCGACAGTGCGGTGCTCCCTCAACGCTGACCCTCCGACAGTGCGGCGCTCCCTCGGCGCTGACCCTCCCACAATGCGGCGCTCCCTCAGCGCTGACCCTCCGACAGTGCGGCTCTCCCTCAGCGCTGACCCTCCGACAGTGCGGCTCTCCCTCAGCACTGACCCTCCGACAGTGCGGTGCTCCCTCAACGCTGACCCTCCGACAGTGCGGCGCTCCCTCGGCGCTGACCCTCCCACAATGCGGCGCTCCCTCAGCGCTGACCCTCCGACAGTGCGGCTCTCCCTCAGCGCTGACCCTCCGACAGTGCGGCTCTCCCTCAGTACTGACCCTCCGACAGTGCGGCTCTCCCTCAGCACTGACCCTCCGACAGTGCGGCTCTCCCTCAGCACTGACCCTCCGACAGTGCGGCGCTCCCTCAGCACTGACCCTCCAACAGTGCGGCGCTCCCTCAGTACAGACCCTCCCACAGTGCGGCTCTCCCTCAGCGCTGACCCTCCGACAGTGCAGCACTCCCTCAGCACTGACCCTCCGACAGTGCGGCGCTCCCTCAGTACTGACCCTCCGACAGTGCGGTGCTCCCTCAACGCTGACCCTCCGACAGTGCGGCGCTCCCTCGGCGCTGACCCTCCCACAATGCGGCGCTCCCTCAGCGCTGGCCCTCCGACAGTGCGGCTCTCCCTCAGCGCTGACCCTCCGACAGTGCGGCTCTCCCTCAGCACTGACCCTCCGACAGTGCGGCTCTCCCTCAGCGCTGACCCTCCGACAGTGCGGCTCTCCCTCAGCACTGGCCCTCCCACAGTGCGGCGCTCCCTCAGCACTGACCCTCCGACAGTGCGGCGCTCCCTCGGCACTGACCCTCCGACAGTGCGGCGCTCCCTCAGCGCTGACCCTCCGACAGTGCGGCACTCCCTCAGCGCTGACCCTCCGACAGTGCGGCACTCCCTCAGCACTGACCCTCCGACAGCGCGGCGCTCCCTCAGCACTGACCCTCCAACAGTGCGGCGCTCCCTCAGCACTGACCCTCCCACAGTGCGGCACTCCCTCAGCACTGACCCTCCCACAGTGCGGCACTCCCTCAGTACTGACCCTCCGACAGTGCGGCGCTCCCTCAGTACTGACCCTCCAACAGTGCGGCGCTCCCTCAGTACTGACCCTCCCACAGTGCGGCTCTCCCTCAGCGCTGACCCTCCGACAGTGCAGCACTCCCTCAGCACTGACCCTCCGACAGTGCGGCGCTCCCTCAGTACTGACCCTCCGACAGTGCGGTGCTCCCTCAACGCTGACCCTCCGACAGTGCGGCGCTCCCTCGGCGCTGACCCTCCCACAGTGCGGCGCTCCCTCAGCGCTGACCCTCCGACAGTGCGGCTCTCCCTCAGCGCTGACCCTCCGACAGTGCGGCTCTCCCTCAGTACTGACCCTCCGACAGTGCGGCTCTCCCTCAGCACTGACCCTCCCACAGTGCGGCGCTCCCTCAGCACTGACCCTCCGACAGTGCGGCGCTCCCTCGGCGCTGACCCTCCGACAGTGCGGCTCTCCCTCAGCACTGACCCTCCCACAGTGCGGCGCTCCCTCAGTACTGACCCTCCCACAGTGCGGCACTCCCTCAGCGCTGACCCTCCGACAGTGCGGCACTCCCTCAGCGCTGACCCTCCGACAGCGCGGCGCTCCCTCATCACTGACCCTCCGACAGCGCGGCGCTCCCTCATCGCTGACCCTCCGACAGTGCGGCGCTCTCTCAGAGCTGACCCTCCGACAGTGCGGCACTCCCTCAGCGCTGACCCTCCGACAGTGCGGCACTCCCTCAGCACTGACCCTCCGACAGCGCGGCGCTCCCTCATCGCTGACCCTCCGACAGTGCGGCGCTCTCTCAGAGCTGACCCTCCGACAGTGCGGCACTCCCTCAGCACTGTCCCTCCGACAGTGCGGCGCTCCCTCAGTACTGACCTTCCCACAGTGCGGCGATCTCTTATCCCCTGTCAAACCCCTTCAGAATCTTGTCTGTCTCAATGCAATCACCTCTCATTCCTCTAAACTCCAGAGAACATCGGCCCGATTCACTCAGCCTCTCATCGTAGGACAACCCCCTCCTCATCCCAGGGACCAATCGAGTGAACCATCTCTGTACCGCCTCCAATGAGAGTCTATCCTAAAATGTGGAGACCAAAACCGCGCACAGTTATTCCAGATGTGGTCCCACCAAAACCCTGCACCACTGGAGCAAGGCTTCATTATTGCCATTCTCCAATCCCCTTGCAAGAAAGCCCAACGTGTCATTTGTGCTCCTGTTTGCTTGCTGCACGTGCATGCTAACTTCCTGTGTTCCTTGTAGGAGCAGATCCAAGTGATGTGTTGCTGCTGCAGCATGTGGGAGCTACTGGACACCGAGGTGATCCAGAGTCAACACATCTGTACCAGGTGTTTGCAGCTCAAGGGACTTGAGCCCCCTTTGGTCCCCTTATCTAAGAAAAGATATACTGACATTGGAGGGAGTCCAGAGAAGGTTCACTAGGCTGATCCTGGGAATGGAGGGATTTTCTCATGAGGAGAGGTTGAGTAGGTTGGGTCTGTACTCATTGGAATTTAGAAGAATGAGAGGTGACCTTATTGAAACATATAAGATTCTTAGGGGGTTTGACAGGGTAGATACTGAGGGGTTGTTTCCCCTTGTAGGAAAGTCTAGGACCAGAGGGCATAATCTCAGAGTGGGGGGTCACCCATTTAAGACAGGTGAGGGGGAATTTCTTCTCTCAGAGGGTAGTGAATCTGTGGAATTCTTTACTGCAGAGGGCTGTAGAGGCTGGGTTGTTAAGTATATTCAAGGCTGAGATGGACAGATTTTTAATCAGTAAGGGAACCGAGAGTTATGGGGAAAAGGCAAGAAAGTGGAGTTGAGATTATCAGATCAGCCATGATCTCATTGAATGGTGGAGCAGACTCGATGGGCTGAATGGCCTAATTCTGCTCCTACCTCTTATGGTCTGTGAACATCAATACTTACAAGTTTCTCAAATTTGTAAAACATACTCTGTTTTTCTATTCTAATGACCAAAGTGAACAACTTCACACTTGCCCACATTATACTCCATCTGCCATCTTGTTACCCACTCACCTCTCCTGCCTCTCGGTGTCCTCCCCACAGCTTACCTTCCTATCTAGCTTGGTATCACTAGCAAACTTGGATACATTACTCTCTGTCTCCTTATCCAAGTCACTGTTATGTCCGCTGCAATCAGTAAAGCTGAGTTCTTTAAAAATCCCAGAGGGAAACTTTATAAACAACTGTCATAACCTATAATTTTAAGTGTTGTGTTTGAGATGCAACTCTAAATTCAGGAATCAGACCACCAGCTCTCAAGGTTTTACGTTAAACTAAATGAAACATGCTATTAATTTACACAGGTTAAATACATATATATATACACATGGCTACAAATTAGTACTATCATCGCTGTTAACAAATTCCCAAACTAATCTCCAATGAGACAACAGCAGCCCATAGACTGAACCAGACACCAGGCAAAGCATTCTCACCCTACGAATTCAAAATGAGGTTCTTTTCACTTTGGTTCCTGTGGATCCAGTTGGAGGCTGACAGCTACTTTGATCTCACATTGCCTCTGCCCTGCACACACCCACAAACCACTGAAGTTATACCCACCACCCCGACTGAATTCAAATTCTCATCGTATCACCAACCTCTTCGAACTTTACCTTTTAAACAATGAAACCCCCTTTCATTGTACCAATTTTATTAGTAATATGAACATATGGGCTTGGTAGCTGCTAGAAAGGTACCAAGTATTCACCCCACTTCTTGAATGCTCTATTTAAAAAAAATGCGAATGCACTCTGTCTCTCTAACATATCAAAACTAGTGCAGGTCAAAGCACCCAGAGAAAATGGCTTCAATCCAACTAAGACACACCCACAGACTAAACGTCCATTTGAAAAGAAAAAATATTTTCCAAAATATGATATACATTAATATCTCCGTGGCAATCATTAATATAGATTGTAAATAACTGAGGCCCCAGTAGTGACTGTGCAGCTCTCCACTGCCTGTCAACTTGAAAAAGCCCCTTTCATGCCCACCCTCTGTGTTTTCTATCCATTAACCAATCCTCCACCCATGCTTAAAATATCACCCCCCCCAACTCCTCCAGCCCTTATTTTGCCGATTCACCTTTTGTCCGGCATCTTGTGGAAGGCCTTTTGGAAATCTAGGTATACTACATCTACTGGTTCCCCTTTATCTACCCTGCACGTTACATCCACAAACACCTCGAATTAGTTTGCCAGGCGGGGACATCCCGGGTGTCTCCGACCAGCTCTGGCCCCGGTGCTGACTCGTGGTTGCTCGCAGGACAACCCTCATGGCAATCAGTGAGCTCACGTTGGCCGGCTTTTCCACCTTTGACACTGAGTTTCTGCTTGGTTTCTTTTGTGGGGGGGTGGTCGCCCTCTCCCAGGTGCTGAATTCCTGATCCGACATGCTGCTGTTTCAGAGGAGTCCAGAAAGCAGGCGTTTGTGGTGACACAGGATGGGAGGCCTGTCAAAGTCCAGCGCACCATCTACAGCGAGTGTTTCTACACCATGGCGATGAACGAAATCTGGCGCGTGACTGGAGTCACGAGATACCAGGTGACCCCCGGGGGAGAAGACAGGGGGAGGGGTAGGGACACCAGGGGGAGGGGCAGGGTCACCAGGGGAAGGGGCAGGGTCACCAGGGGAAGGGGCAGGGTCACCAGGGGAAGGGGCAGGGTCACCAGGGGAAGGGCCCGCGGGGCAGGGAGTTGATTTTGGTTTGCTCAGTGTTTTATTGTTAGACGGAAGCGGTGGAGATGATGGAACAGATCGTTCGGTGGGTGCGTGAGGACCCTGCCAGTTTAGGACGTCCTGCGCTCTCCGGGGCAGAGAAGACCAATTCCATGGCCATACCCATGATGCTGCTGTGCTTGGTTGACCAACTGGAGGAAGATGACCCCGAAATGTGCCAAAAATACCAGGAACTGGGGACCTGGAGTGTCCAGCAAATTCTGCAGCATCTACAGGTAAGAGCCGCTTCAAAGCAGCTCGGGGGTGGGGGGGGGAGGCCATTCAGCCCCTCCTCCCTGTGCTGGTTCTTTGAAAGATCTATCCCATTAATCCCACTCTCCCCTCCCAGCTCTCCCGCCCCCCCCCACACACACACCCTGTTAATCGAGTATTTCTCCGATTCCCCCCACTTTTGAACGTTCCTATTGAATCTGCTTCCGCCGCCCTTTCAGGCAGCGCCTTCCAGATCACCACAACTCGCTGTGTCAGACACATTCTCCTCATCTTCCCCCCACCCACCCCCTCTGGATCTTCTACCGATTCTCTTCAATCTGTGTCCCCCCCCCTCCACTCTGGTTACCGACCCTCCTGCCACTGGAAACAGTTTCTCCTCATTGACGCGATCCAAACCCCCCTCGTGATTCTGAACGCCTCGATTCAATCTCCCCCCTTAACCTTCTCCGCTCTAAGGAGAACAATCCCAGCTTCCCAGTTTATAATCTGACAATGTTTCCAAATTGTTCCCCCCCAGTGTAAAGTATTTTAACCCTCTCTCCCTCCCTCCCTCCCTCTCTCTCTCCTTCCCCCACCTTCCTCCCTCTCTCCCTCGTCGCCTCCCTCCCTCCCTCTGTTCCAGCGTGAAGACTCTGTTGTCCTGGAGACGGTATCAACAGAAGGGAAAGAGCTGCCTGGTTCCCAAGGACGTCTACAAAACCCAGGTAACCTCGCGGGGCGAGGGGGGAGGGTGTCCGATACTCCGTGGGGAGGGGGGAGGGTGTTGGAGACCCCGGGGGGAGGGGGGGGGGGGCGGAGACCCCGGGGGGAGGGGGGGATGTCTGAGACCCGGGGGGGGGGGGAGCGTGTCCGACACCCCGGGGTGGGGGGTACACCCGGTCTGGATGTGGTCACTGTGGAACCGCTTGACCTGGGGCATCTGGACCAAGGCCGAGAGTGTTCAGAGCACCCACAGGGCCTGAGTCCCGGCCGGGGGTCCCGGGTGGGGGGTCCAGGCTAGCGGGTGGGGGGTCTGGGGTGGGAGTCCGGGGTGGGGGTCCGGGAGTCCGGGGTGGGGGTCCGGGAGTCCGGGGTGGGGGTCCGGGAGTCCCGGGTGGGGGTCCGGGAGTCCGGGGTGGGGGTCCGGGAGTCCGGGGTGGGGGTCTCAGTGTCCAGGGTGGGGGTCCGGAGTCCGGGGTGGGGGTCCGGAGTCCGGGGTGGGGGTCCGGAGTCCGGGGTGGGGGTCCGGAGTCCGGGGTGGGGGTCCGAGAGTCCGGGGTGGGGGTCCGGGAGTCCGGGGTGGGGGTCTCAGGGTCCGGGGTGGGGGTCCGGGGGTCCGGGGTGGGGGTCCGGGAGTCCGGGGTGGGGGTCCGGGAGTCCCGGGTGGGGGTCCGGGAGTCCGGGGTGGGGGTCCGGAGTCCGGGGTGGGGGTCCGGAGTCCGGGGTGGGGGTCCGGAGTCCGGGGTGGGGGTCCGAGAGTCCGGGGTGGGGGTCCGGGAGTCCGGGGTGGGGGTCTCAGGGTCCGGGGTGGGGGTCCGGAGTCCAGGGTGGGGGTCTCAGGGTCCGGGGTGGGGGTCTCAGGGTCCGGGGTGGGGGTCCGGGAGTCCGGGGTGGGGGTCCGGGAGTCCGGGGTGGGGGTCCGGGAGTCCGGGGCGGGGGTCCGGGAGTCCGGGGCGGGGGTCCGGGAGTCCGGGGTGGGGGTCCGGGAGTCCGGGGCGGGGGTCCGGGAGTCCGGGGCGGGGGTCCGGGAGTCCGGGGCGGGGGTCCGGGAGTCTGGGGTGGGGGTCCGGGAGTCCGGGGTGGGATATTTGGTCAGCAGTGACTCTGGGCTGAGTGTGTTCCTGGTTTCCTATCCCTGGGACAGGACACACTCTGGAAGCCGGCTCCTTCCTCCTGAAATACGCAGTGAAACACGGACACCAGGAGCTGCAACAAACGGCCATTGAGAAGTTCATGATCCTGCCCTTCGAGGCCGGCTGGGACCTGGAGTTCGGGGGTTTACTCTACTTCCAGGACGTGGATGGACATTCACCCACCCAGGTCAGTGCTCAGGGATAGAGAGAGAGCAGACTCCACCCCCCGCCACCCCCTCCCCCCACCTTCTCCCACATCCCAGGGACCATCATGCCCCTCAGGCAGCCCCATGCCCGCTCTTGCGCGATGCCTCCCGCAGTCCAATATCTGCCGGAACGCTGGACCTCCGGAGCGAGCGTGTCCCGGTTCGGACCCCTCCTCAACGCCACCAAGGGGACTGAGTCAGTTGTTCAGGGAGGGATCCTTAAATTGGGAGGAGTTAAACTCCCCGAGCTGGGCTATTACTGAGACTCGGGGACAGGTCTATCTTACAGCTGACGTCCATCCTAAGTTTTAATAATGGCCACTTAACAGCTGAGGGGAAAATGCTTGAAGGTGGCAGAAGAATTGTCCGGAAGAGTGAGTATTCCGGAATCCTGCACTGAAGTAACTCTTTCGAGTTAAAAACAATTAAACCAAATTAACAAAATTGGGATAAATCAGGCACAGCCCCTAATTCAGGTCAGCTGTAAAACCAAGAACAAAGTTTAACCTGCGCTGAAGTAGCTGAAGCTTTGGTAACAGGAGGTTATTCAAACCCTTTCCCAATTACTGGGTTAGGTCCCAGCTGGAAGGTCGTGTCCAATTCCGGGCCCCGCACTTTGGGAAGGATGTGGAGGGATTCGGAGGGGGTGCGGAGGGAGGGAGATTTACCAGGACTGGTTCCCGGGGATGAGGGGGCTTCAGTTCATGTGGAGAGACTGGGAGAAGCCGGGAATGTTCTCTTTTAGAGCGGAGAAGGTTAAGGGGGAGATTGAATCGAGGCGTTCAGAATCACGAGGGGATTTGGATCGAGTGAATGAGGAGAAAGTGTTTCCAGTGGCAGGAGGGTCGGTAACCAGAGTAGGGGGGGGGCGGGGTGGTGGTGGGGGTCACAGATTGAAGAGAATTGGTAAAAGATCCAGAGGGGGTGGGGGGAGATGAGGAGAATGTGTTTGACACAGCGAGTTGTGGTGATCTGGAAGGCGCTGCCTGAAAGGGCGGCGGAAGCAGATTCAATAGGAACGTTCAAAAGGGGGAATTGGAGAAATACTCGAAGGGGAAAAATTCACAGGGTGTGTGGGGGTGGGGGGGAGGGGAGAGTGGGGTTAATTGCATAGCTCTTTCAAAGAGCCAGCACAGGGACGAGGGGCTGAATGGCCTCCTCCTGAGCTGTGCGGTTCTGTTTGTTAACTCTTAACGTTCTGTGTTTGGGGTTGCACAGGGATTTCTGCAGCTATAACCAGCTCTCTCTCTCTCTGTCTCTCTCTCTCTCCCTCCCTCTCCCCCCACCCCTCACCCCCTCACAGCTGGAGTGGGACATGAAACTCTGGTGGCCCCATGCTGAGGCACTGGTGGCATTCCTACTGGGATACCAGGTCAGCAGAGACCCCCGGCTGCTGCAGCTCTTTAAGAAGGTCTTCAACTACACCTTCACACACGTAAGTAGATGGCAGAGCTGGTCTCTATTCCACACCCCCACCCACCCCCTGACAATGTGGGATCATGCACCCCTAGCCAAGCTGCTCCAGTGCAGCTACAACCCTGGCATCTACCCGGCTGTGTGAGAAATTGCCCAGGTATGTCCTGTACACAAAAAGCAGGACAAATCCAACCCGACCAATTACCGCCCCATCAGTCTACTCTCCATCATCAGTAAAGAAATGGAAGGGGTCATCGACAGTGTTATCAAGCGGCACTTGCTTAGCAATAACCTGCTCACTGATGCCCAGTTTGGGTTCCACCAGGGTCACTCAGCTCCTGACCTCATTACAGCCTTGGTTCAAACATGGACAAAAGAGCTGAAATCCCGAGGTGAGGTGAGAGTGACTGCCCCTGACATCAAGGCAGCATTTGACCAAGTGTGGCATCAAGGAGACCCAGCAACACTGGAATCAATGGGAATCAGGGGGAAAACTCTCCGCTGGTTGGAGTCATACCCAGCACAAAGGAAGATGGTTGAGTGACTGGCCGAGGGGAGAGTGTGTGTCACTGATATACCTCTCCCCAGCACCGGGGTGTGGCGGTGAGGGGGCGGTTAAATGTGTGTCAGTGATATACCTCCCGGTTTTTGAAGATGCTGTCAGTCAGACCTACCTGGTGACGTTTCTATTCCAGTTCCCGGACCGGGAGAACGGGGAGTGGTTTGGGTATCTGAACCGACAAGGGACGGTGAGCCACACCTTCAAGGGAGGTCCCTACAAAGGTAACGATGCTCCCGGGGTACTTCAGAGCGACTCGGAATGGGGAGCCGGAGGGAGCAGCGCTGGGGAGAGCGAGGGAGGAGGCGGATCGGGGAGAGACAGAGTGTGGATGAAGGGAGGGGCGGAGAGTGAGAGGAGAAGATGGAGTGAGGGAGGGAGCGGGAAAGGGACAGAGCGGAGGAACAGAGTGGGGCACAGAGGGAGTGAGCAGGGGGTGGGGTGGGCAGCGGACAGATGGATGCAGCCGCTGTCAGAATGATGGAGAATGTTGAACATTTGGGGGAGTTGGGTTGAGAGTATCGGACACTCGATCGCTCACTCCATCTCTTCCTTCTCTAGGCTGTTTCCATCTCCCTCGCTGCCTGTATCTCTGTGAGAAGATTCTAGACAGTTTGCTGCAAGATGCCTGAAAGATGTGTGAGCATCGCTGTCACCATGAGGACTGTCCAGTGTTACAGCTCAAGGCAAACTCCACACGAAACCTCTTCTGAAATTCGACTGATCTACTTTATTCCCAGCACATCATTCAATAGAGGCTGACGCTGTAGGAGCTTTACTCTGCATCTAGCCCCGTGCTGTACCTGTCCTGGGAGTGTTTGATGGGGACGGTGTAGATGGTGCTTTACTCTCTATCTAACCCCATGCTGTACCTGTCCTGGGAGTGTTTGATGGGGACGGTGTAGAGGGAGCGTTACTCTGTATCTAACCCCGTGCTGTACCTGTCCTGGGAGTGTTTGATGGGGACGGTGTAGAGGGAGATTTACTCTATATCTAACCCCGTGCTGTACCTGTCCTGGGAGTGTTTGATGGGGACGGTGTAGATGGTGCTTTACTCTCTATCTAACCCCATGCTGTACCTGTCCTGGGCGTGTTTGATGGGGACGGTGTAGAGGGAGATTTACTCTGTATCTAACCCCGTGCTGTACCTGTCCTGGGAGTGTTTGATGGGGCAGTGTAGAGGGCACTTTACTCTGTATCTAACCCCGTGCTGTACCTGTCCTGGGAGTGTTTGATGGGGACGGTGTAGAGGGAGCTTTACTCTGTATCTAACCCCGTGCTGTACCTGTCCTGGGAGTGTTTGATGGGGCAGTGTAGAGGGGGCTTTACTCTGTATCTAACCCCGTGCTGTACCTGTCCTGGGAGTGTTTGATGGGGACAGTGTAGAGGGAGATTTACTCTGTATCTAACCTCGTGCTGTACATGTCCTGTGAGTGTTTGATGGGGACGGTGTAGAGGGAGATTTACTCTGTATCTAACCCCGTGCTGTACCTGTCCTGTGAGTGTTTGATGGGGACAGTGTAGAGGGAGATTTACTCTGTATCTAACCCCGTGCTGTACCTGTCCTGGGAGTGTTTGATGGGGACGGTGTAGAGGGAGATTTACTCTGTATCTAACCCGTGCTGTACCTGTCCTGGGAGTGTTTGATGGGGACGGTGTAGAGGGAGCTTTACTCTGTATCTAGCCCCGTGCTGTACCTGTCCTGGGAGTGTTTGATGGGGACGGTGTAGAGGGAGCTTTACTCTGTATCTAACACCGTGCTGTACCTGTCCTGGGAGTGTTTGATGGGGACAGTGTAAAGGGAGATTTACTCTGTATTTAACCCCGTGCTGTACCTGTCCTGGGAGTGTTTGATGGGGACGGTGCAGAGGGAGCTTCCTATGTCACTGACTATATCTGTACTGATGTCAGCCTCTTACTGAGTGATTAGTAAATGATTAAAGGAATCTGAAACATTTTTGCAAATGAACACAGGCTGGTCTCAGCTTTTCACCTCACGGTCACCAGGATAGATGCTGGATTGGCGCATTTCAAAGGAGCAACAATTTATCCTGCACGGGAGAAAGTTCCCAATTGGTTTTGATGTCGACTATGGTTGCAGCATCACCATGGAGAACGCACCAGGCAACTACAGCCGACCACCCGCCAATGCTTTTGTATAATTAAGTAAGGCACGATGCCTGGTCCTGTTCCTTGTCCCTGCGCAGGACAAGATCCTGCGTGTGAATAGATGTGACCTCGAGCAAGTGTAAGTGAGTGACGTGGCGATGCCTGGCTGATGATTTCCAATTGACTGTGTAATTCCTAGCACACACAGCATTGTTCAGCCAGTGCTGTCCACCCTCAGAATCACATGTCACGTTAGACATTAGCTCCTGAGTTTTGCGAGCGTGGGCTAGTTGAGTCCGGTTCAGTAACTCTTGTCAGTTGTGAACAGTCGCAGGGACGTGCAGTTTGAATCGATCTGCCAGCCTTTGGAGCGTAGGGTCAACACGCGTGGCATCATACCATCATTGAAACTGATAGACCACATTCCTCATTTGTGTCCTTTTGGCATGACGGCTGCATCCAGTGAATTGAAACGCTCTGCCCCTGTAGCATTAACCCCGTTGACCATACAGATCAGAGCCACTGAGTCCCACGGGCACTGGTTCCCTCGCTCCCGCACCAACCCCCCCACCACCCCCCCCACCCAGTGCAGAAACTGCATTGTCATCAATAAAGTTGGAGGAGACTTGAATGAATGTTTTCCTTTGCTTTATTTTTGGTTGGCAAAAGACATCAGAATGTCAGGGTGCACGACCCCTGACCCCTTCACCTGGCCCGCTCACCCCTGACCCCACACCCTAACGCAGTGCCCTCTCAGGTGGGTGTAAAAGATCCCACGGCCACTATTGGAAGAAGAGCCGGGAGGGGGGGTGGGGGGTGGGAGTTCTCCCCAGTCTCCTGGGGCCCACCCAATATTTATCCAATATAAGGTAATACGACCTGAGGGGAGGCCATTCAGCCCATCACGCCTGTGCCAGCTCCTTGAAAAATCTAACCCATGAATCCCACTTTTCGCCCCGACATCCCAGGAATTTCCCCCCTTCGAGTATTTCTCCAATTACCGCGCCCCCCCCCCCCGCCCGCCCTTTGAACGTTCCTACTGAATCTGCTTCCACAACCCGCCACCCCCACCCCCACCCCCACCTCCTTTTCAGGCAGCGCCTTCCAGATCGCGACGACTCGCTGAGTCAAAAATCCTCTCGGAGCTGGAGCATCGACGAAGTTGCTGTTTGTGGGATCTTTCTGTGCCTAAATGGGCCACCGCTTCTCCAGCCAGCGGCTCCGGGTGTCGAACAAAGCGTGTGATCGCCTCAGGAGCGATGAGACACCCCAAGCTGGAGGGGAGGGGAGAGGGCTTGTGCAATGGGAGTTCCTGTGCTGGTTTAGATTCCCCCCCACCCTCGCTCTCTGTGACGCTGAAGCTGGATGAGAAAAGGGGGGGTTTGGGTGGGGGGCGGTGGGTGTAGAACCTGTGGAACAGAAGCTGCTTCATGTGGAATCTCTGCCGATCGCCCTGGGGGATTTCTGCTCCCGCTGCATCCACTGGTACAGGGCGAACAGCAGACCCACCCACAGCGTGAAGAGGAGGAGCTGTGCCCAGAGCGGGACCTGACGGCTGCTGGGCTCCCTGCTCTGGGGGGGCCCGCGCTGGACCTCCTGGTACTGGATCTTCCTCCTTCGCTGCTCAACCTCCCGATCCTGCGGGTGCAGAGAGAGAGAGAGAGAGATTGTTATGGCGGGGGTGGGGGCGACGGTTCGTGGGGTTTTGGGGGGGGTGGTGGGGGGGTATGGGGGTGTGGGGACCTCTGAATGTGGAGCAATGAAGAAGAGGCAGCACAGATTAGCCAAGGGTAAATCGTGTTTAACTAACTTGCGGGAGTTTCTCGATCAGGTGTCGGAGAGGGTCGATGAGGGTAATGTGGTGGATGCGGTGTACATGGGCTTCCAAACAGCTGCCGTTAAAGTGCCGCACAACAGACTTCTCTCAGCAAAGCTGAAGCTGGTGCACTGAAAGTGGCCAAAGCAACACGGATACCAAACTGGCTGAGTTACAGCAAACAGAGCTCAGTGGCAAACACTGACTGGGGGAAGAGCGGCTTTCCCTGGGGGTTAGGACCCCCCCCCCCCTCCCCCGGCTCTTCCTGACGCAGGTTAATGACCGAGACCCTGATGTAACGTGGCACGATTCCAAAGTTTGGGAATGATGCAAAAGCTTTGTGAACTGTGAGGAGGATGGTGATAAACTTCAAAAGGACAAGGGAAATGGGACTGAGTCTCAGGTTCCCATCCAGTCGGGTAAAGGGCTGGAGGAGAGGGCGGAACCCCCGAACCCCCACCCCCGGACCCTCATACCCCCCGAACCCCCACACACCCCCCGAACCCCCACCCCCGGACCCTCATACCCCCTCTCCCCACCCCCACAACCCCCCCAAACACCCACACCCTGAACCACCACCCCCCCGAACCACCATTCCCCTGAACCCCCACACCCCAACCCCGCCAAACACCCACACCCCTTCATACCCCCGAAACCCCAAACGCCCCCCGAACACCCACAACCCCGAACACCCACACCCCCATCTCCCCAACCCACGAACCCCCACATCCCCCCGGACCCTCATACCCCCGAAACCCCACACCTCTCCCCACCCCCACAACCGCCCCGAACCCCCACACCCCGCACCACCACCCCCTGAACCACCACACTCCAAACTCCCCCACCCCCTGAACCACCATTCCCCTAAACCCCCACATCCCAAACCCCCCCGAACCCCCCCACACCAACATCCCCGAACCCCCAAATGCCCCTGAACCCCCACAACCTCTCTCCCCACCCCAAACTCCCTGAACCCCCACACCCCGAACCTCACCACACCAACACCCCCTGAACCCCCCCACACCAACACCCCTGGAACCCCCACCACACCAACACCCCCTGAACCCCCCCACACCAACGCCCCCCAACCCCCCACACCAACGCCCCCCGAACCCCCCCACACACCAACGCCCCCCGAACCCCCCCACACCAAAGCCCCCCGAACCCCCCCACACCAACACTGAAACCCCACAGCCCAAACCTCCCCAACACCATATCCCCACTGAACCCTCCCTCTCACCACTGAGCACACACCATCCTGGAGGAAGACCCCGCCTTGTACTGAAAGTATCACTGCCCCAAACCCTGTCAGCGCTGAGCTGGGGAACACTCAGTAACCATTGCTCCTCTTACCCAGGGTCTCACCGCAGAATGGACAGGAACTGAACCACTGGAGGAAACTGTTCCAGAGTAACGGACATCCTCACACTCTGTGTAAATGCAGAGAGAGAGAGAGAGTAACATCAAAGCAAGAGAACATTTAGAACTGCCAAAACAGCGAGACCAAATGAAGTGGTGAAAGCAAAGAGGAGCTTTACTCTGTATCTAACCCCGTGCTGTACCTGTCCTGGGAGTGTTTGATGGGGACGGTGTAGAGAGAGCTTTACTCGGTATCTAACCCCGTGCTGTACCTGTCCTGGGAGTGTTTGATGGGACAGTGTAGAGGGAGATTTACTCTGTATCTAACCCCGTGCTGTACCTGTCCTGGGAGTGTTTGATGGGGACAGTGTAGAGGGCGCTTTACTCTGTATCTAACCCCGTGCTATACCTGTCCTGGGAGTGTTTGATGGGGACGGTGTAGAGAGACCTTTACTCTGTATATTTCCCCGTGCTGTACCTGTCCTGGGAGTGTTTGATGGGACAGTGTAGAGGGAGATTTACTCTGTATCTAACCCCGTGCTATACCTGTCCTGGGAGTGTTTGATGGGGACGGTGTAGAGAGACCTTTACTCTGTATATTTCCCCGTGCTGTATCTGTCCTGGGAGTGTTTGATGGGACAGTGTAGAGGGAGATTTACTCTGTATCTAACCCCGTGCTATACCTGTCCTGGGAGTGTTTGATGGGGACAGTGTAGAGGGAACTTTACTCTGTATCTAACCCCGTGCTGTACCTGTCCTGGGAGTGTTTGATGGGGACAGTGTAGAGCGAGCTTTACTCTGTATCTAACCCCGTGCTGTACCTGTCCTGGGAGTGTTTGATGGGGACGGTGTAGAGGGATCTTTACTCTGTATCTAACTCCGTGCTGTACCTGTCCTGGGAGTGTTTGATGGGGACAGTGTAGAGGGAGTTTTACTCTGTATCTAACCCCGTGCTGTATCTGTCCTGGGAGTGTTTGATGGGGACGGTGTAGAGGGATCTTTACTCTGTATCTAACTCCGTGCTGTACCTGTCCTGGGAGTGTTTGATGGGGACGGTGTAGAGGAAGATTTACTCTGTATCTAACCCCGTGCTGTACCTGTCCTGGGAGTGTTTGATGGGGACAGTGTAGAGGGAGTTTTACTCTGTATCTAACCCCGTGCTGTACCTGTCCTGGGAGTGTTTGATGGGGACGGTGTAGAGGGATCTTTACTCTGTATCTAACTCCGTGCTGTACCTCTCCTGGGAGTGTTTGATGGGGACGGTGTAGAGGAAGATTTACTCTGTATCTAACCCCGTGCTGTACCTGTCCTGGGAGTGTTCGATGGGGACAGTGTAGAGGGAGCTTTACTCTGTATCTAACCCCGTGCTTTGGTGAAATTCACACACCTTCCTCCTCGCCGCTGGACGATTCGGTGATCCCAACTGGTGACCTGTGACCTGTGAGCTGTGAGCTGTGACCCTGGCGGAGAGCCTGATGTAGTTTTTTCTCATACAGACGGCGAGTGGAACCTGTGAATTAGAGGTTGGAGTGAGTTTGGGCTCCTGGTACTGAGCGAGAGAGGGAGAGCAAAGGAGATATTCCCCTTCATCCCAGGACAGGAACACTCTGCTTCAGTCAGGTAGTAACAGTGGGCTGGGTAGAGGGTTTTCTCCCCATCCCGCACCCCCGGCATAACCCTCACCCCTTCCACCCCCCCATCCTGGTGCTGTGTACGCAGACCCTCCCCCACCGAGTTCGATCCCCAACTCCCAACCAGCCCCTCGCACCCTGCACCCCCCGAACACAGACAGCCGGTCAGTGCCGCCTCCAGGAGGCGCAACAACACCCCTTTCCAGACCACTGCCTCCTCACCCCAGCCTGCCAACAGCGGACAGGTGACAGGTGGGAGGTGGGTCACATCAACCAGTGACCGCATTACCCCCCACCCCCACCCCCAGGGTTAGTGGCCGTCTGGGACCCCCACCCTCGGGCTCCTCACCTACAATGGGACCATGTTCAATCCGATGCTCCTCCAGCTGAACAGCCAGTTCCTCATCACTCAAACCTCCCAGAGCTTCCATCAGCGAGAGCCCAGACTCCGGCCCCGTCCACTCCGGCCCCGTCCACTCCGGCCCCGTCCACTCCGGCCCCGTCCACTCCGGCCCCGTCCACTCCGGCCCCGTCCACTCCGGCCCCGTCCACTCTGGCTGAGGGTCACCTGCAGGACGATGAGACAGGAGTCTTTCCCGGGAACCACCCCCTCCCCCTCGCCCTCCCCTTCCCCATTCCCAGTGTCCATCCACTTCCACTCGCAAATCACAGCCCAGGGAGGGTCGGAGCATCATAGCCAGCCCGGCACCCGCTCCCCAGCACCCACTCCCCCGGCACCCACCCACTCCCCCAGCACCCACCCACTCCCCCAGCACCCACCCACTCCCCCGGCACCCACCCACTCCCCCAGCACCCACCCACTCCCCCAGCACCCACCCACTCCCCCAGCACCCACTCCCCCAGCACCCACCCACTCCCCCAGCACCCACTCCCCCAGCACCCACTCCCCCAGCACCCACTCCCCCAGCACCCACTCCCCCAGCACCCACCCACTCCCCCAGCACCCACCCACTCCCCCAGCACCCACCCACTCCCCCAGCACCCACTCCCCCAGCACCCACTCCCCCAGCACCCACCCACTCCCCCGGCACCCACCCACTCCCCCAGCACCCACTCCCCCAGCACCCACTCCCCCAGCACCCACCCACTCCCCCAGCACCCGCTCCCCCAGCACCCACTCCCCCCAGCACCCACCCACCCACCCACTCCCCCAGCACCCACCCCACTCCCCCAGCACCCACCCACTCCCCCAGCACCCACTCCCCCAGCACCCACTCCCCCAGCACCCACCCACTCCCCCAGCACCCCGCTCCCCCAGCACCCACTCCCCCAGCACCCACCCACCCACCCACTCCCCCAGCACCCACCCACTCCCCCAGCACCCACCCACTCCCCCAGCACCCACTCCCCCGGCACCCACACCCCCGGCACCCACTCCCCCGGCACCCACCCACTCCCCCAGCACCCACCCACTCCCCAGCACCCACTCCCCCGGCACCCACACCCCCGGCACCCACTCCCCCGGCACCCACCCACTCCCCCAGCACCCGCTCCCCCAGCACCCACTCCCCCAGCACCCACCCACCCACCCACTCCCCCAGCACCCACCCACTCCCCCAGCACCCACTCCCCCAGCACCCACTCCCCCGGCACCCACTCCCCCGGCACCCACCCACTCCCCCAGCACCCGCTCCCCCAGCACCCACCCACTCCCCCAGCACCCACCCACTCCCCCAGCACCCACCCACTCCCCCAGCACCCACTCCCCCGGCACCCACTCCCCCGGCACCCACTCCCCCGGCACCCACTCCCCCGGCACCCACTCCCCCAGCACCCACTCCCCCGGCACCCACCCACTCCCCCAGCACCCACCCGCTCCCCCAGCACCCACCCGCTCCCCCAGCACCCACCCACTCCCCCAGCACCCACTCCCCCGGCACCCACTCCCCCAGCACCCACTCCCCCAGCACCCACTCCCCCAGCACCCACTCCCCCGGCACCCACCCGCTCCCCCAGCACCCACTCCCCCAGCACCCACCCACTCCCCCAGCACCCACTCCCCCAGCACCCACTCCCCCAGCACCCACCCACTCCCCCAGCACCCACCCACTCCCCCAGCACCCACCCACTCCCCCAGCACCCACCCACTCCCCCAGCACCCACCCACTCCCCCAGCACCCACCCACTCCCCCAGCACCCACCCGCTACCCCAGCACCCACTCCCCCAGCATCCACTCCCCCAGCACCCACTCCCCCAGCACCCACTCCCCCAGCACCCACTCCCCCAGCACCCACCCACTCCCCCAGCACCCACCCACTCCCCCAGCACCCACCCACTCCCCCAGCACCCACTCCCCCAGCACCCACCCACTCCCCCAGCACCCACCCACTCCCCCAGCACCCACTCCCCCGGCACCCACTCCCCCAGCACCCACTCCCCCAGCACCCACTCCCCCAGCACCCACCCACTCCCCCAGCACCCACTCCCCCAGCACCCACCCGCTCCCCAGCACCCACTCCCCCAGCACCCACTCCCCCAGCACCCACCCACTCCCCCAGCACCCGCTCCCCCAGCACCCACCCACTCCCCCAGCACCCGCTCCCCCAGCACCCACCCACTCCCCCAGCACCCACTCCCCCAGCACCCACTCCCCCAGCACCCACCCACTCCCCCAGCACCCACCCACTCCCCCAGCACCCACTCCCCCGGCACCCACCCACTCCCCAGCACCCACTCCCCCGGCACCCACTCCCCCAGCACCCACCCACTCCCCCAGCACCCCACCCACTCCCCCAGCACCCACCCACTCCCCCAGCACCCACCCACTCCCCCAGCACCCACTCCCCCAGCACCCACCCACTCCCCCAGCACCCACTCCCTCAGCACCCACTCCCCCAGCACCCACCCACTCCCCCAGCACCCACTCCCCCAGCACCCGCTCCCCCAGCACCCACCCACTCCCCCAGCACCCACCCACTCCCCCAGCACCCACTCCCCCAGCACCCACCCACTCCCCCAGCACCCACTCCCCCAGCACCCACTCCCCCAGCACCCACCCACTCCCCCGGCACCCGCTCCCCCGGCACCCACTCCCCAGCACCCACCCACTCCCCCAGCACCCACTCCCCCAGCACCCACCCACTCCCCCAGCACCCACTCCCCCAGCACCCACTCCCCCAGCACCCACTCCCCCAGCACCCACCCACTCCCCCGGCACCCACTCCCCCGGCACCCACTCCCCCAGCACCCACTCCCCCAGCACCCACCCACTCCCCCAGCACCCACCCACTCCCCCAGCACCCACTCCCCCAGCACCCACCCACTCCCCCAGCACCCACCCGCTCCCCAGCACCCACCCACTCCCCCAGCACCCACTCCCCCAGCACCCACTCCCCCAGCACCCACTCCCCCAGCACCCACTCCCCCAGCACCCACCCACTCCCCCAGCACCCGCACCCCAGCACCCACCCACTCCCCCAGCACCCACCCACTCCCCCAGCACCCACTCCCCCAGCACCCACTCCCCCGGCACCCACTCCCCCAGCACCCACTCCCACAGCACCCACCCACTCCCCAGCACCCACCCACTCCCCAGCACCCACCCACTCCCCCAGCACCCACTCCCCCAGCACCCGCTCCCCCAGCACCCACCCACTCCCCCAGCACCCACTCCCCCAGCACCCACCCGCTCCCCAGCACCCACTCCCCCAGCACCCACTCCCCCAGCACCCACCCACTCCCCCAGCACCCGCTCCCCAGCACCCACTCCCCCAGCACCCACTCCCCCAGCACCCACTCCCCCAGCACCCACCCCCCCAGCACCCACCCACTCCCCCAGCACCCACTCCCCCAGCACCCACCCGCTCCCCAGCACCCACTCCCCCAGCACCCACTCCCCCAGCACCCACTCCCCCAGCACCCACCCACTCCCCCAGCACCCACCCACTCCCCCAGCACCCACCCACTCCCCCAGCACCCACCCACTCCCCCAGCACCCACTCCCCCAGCACCCACCCACTCCCCCAGCACCCACCCACTCCCCAGCACCCACTCCCCCAGCACCCACTCCCCAGCACCCACTCCCCCAGCACCCACCCCCCCAGCACCCACCCACTCCCCCAGCACCCACTCCCCCAGCACCCACTCCCCCAGCACCCACCCACTCCCCCAGCACCCACTCCCCCAGCACCCACCCACTCCCCCAGCACCCACTCCCCCAGCACCCACTCCCCCGGCACCCACTCCCCCGGCACCCACTCCCCCAGCACCCACTCCCCCAGCACCCACTCCCCCAGCACCCACCCACTCCCCCAGCACCCACTCCCCCAGCACCCACCCACTCCCCCAGCACCCACCCACTCCCCCAGCACCCACTCCCCCAGCACCCACTCCCCCGGCACCCACTCCCCCAGCACCCACTCCCCCAGCACCCACTCCCCCGGCACCCACTCCCCCAGCACCCGCTCCCCCAGCACCCGCTCCCCCAGCACCCGCTCCCCCAGCACCCACCCACTCCCCCAGCACCCACTCCCCCAGCACCCACTCCCCCGGCACCCACTCCCCCAGCACCCACCCACTCCCCCAGCACCCACCCACTCCCCCAGCACCCACCCACTCCCCCAGCACCCACCCACTCCCCCAGCACCCACCCACTCCCCCAGCACCCACCCACTCCCCCAGCACCCACTCCCCCAGCACCCACCCACTCCCCCAGCACCCACCCACTCCCCCAGCACCCACCCACTCCCCCAGCACCCACCCACTCCCCCAGCACCCACCCACTCCCCCAGCACCCACTCCCCCGGCACCCACCCACTCCCCCAGCACCCACTCCCCCAGCACCCACCCACTCCCCCAGCACCCACCCACTCCCCCAGCACCCGCTCCCCCAGCACCCACTCCCCCAGCACCCGCTCCCCCAGCACCCACCCACTCCCCCAGCACCCACTCCCCCAGCACCCACCCACTCCCCCAGCACCCACTCCCCCGGCACCCACTCCCCCAGCACCCACCCACTCCCCCAGCACCCACCCACTCCCCCAGCACCCACTCCCCCGGCACCCACTCCCCCAGCACCCACTCCCCCAGCACCCACTCCCCCAGCACCCACCCACTCCCCCAGCACCCACTCCCCCAGCACCCACCCACTCCCCCAGCACCCACCCACTCCCCCAGCACCCACCCACTCCCCCAGCACCCACCCACTCCCCCAGCACCCACTCCCCCAGCACCCACCCACTCCCCCAGCACCCACCCACTCCCCCAGCACCCACTCCCCCGGCACCCACCCACTCCCCCAGCACCCACCCACTCCCCCGGCACCCACTCCCCCAGCACCCACCCACTCCCCCAGCACCCACCCACTCCCCCAGCACCCACCCACTCCCCCAGCACCCACCCACTCCCCCAGCACCCACTCGCTCCCCCAGCACCCACTCCCCCAGCACCCACTCCCCCAGCACCCACTCCCCCAGCACCCACTCCCCCGGCACCCACTCCCCCGGCACCCACTCCCCCGGCACCCACTCCCCCAGCACCCACTCCCCCAGCACCCACTCCCCCAGCACCCACCCACTCCCCCAGCACCCACTCCCCCAGCACCCACCCACTCCCCCAGCACCCACCCACTCCCCCGGCACCCACTCCCCCAGCACCCATCCACTCCCCCAGCACCCACCCACTCCCCCAGCACCCACCCACTCCCCCAGCACCCACTCCCCCAGCACCCACTCCCCCAGCACCCACTCCCCCAGCACCCACTCCCCCGGCACCCGCTCCCCAGCACCCACTCCCCCAGCACCCACCCACTCCCCCATCACCCGCTCCCCCAGCACCCACCCACTCCCCAGCACCCACCCACTCCCCCAGCACCCGCTCCCCCCAGCACCCACTCCCCCAGCACCCGCTCCCCAGCACCCACTCCCCCAGCACCCACTCCCCCAGCACCCACCCACTCCCCCAGCACCCACCCACTCCCCCAGCACCCACCCACTCCCCCAGCACCCACCCACTCCCCCATCACCCGCTCCCCCAGCACCCACCCACTCCCCCAGCACCCACCCGCTCCCCCAGCACCCGCTCCCCCAGCACCCACTCCCCCAGCACCCACTCCCCCAGCACCCACTCCCCCGGCACCCACTCCCCCGGCACCCACTCCCCCGGCACCCACTCCCCCAGCACCCACTCCCCCAGCACCCACTCCCCCAGCACCCACTCCCCCAGCACCCACCCACTCCCCCAGCACCCACCCACTCCCCCAGCACCCACTCCCCCGGCACCCACTCCCCCAGCACCCACTCCCCCGGCACCCACTCCCCCAGCACCCACCCACTCCCCCAGCACCCACCCACTCCCCCAGCACCCACTCCCCCAGCACCCACTCCCCCAGCACCCACCCACTCCCCCAGCACCCACTCCCCCAGCACCCACCCACTCCCCCAGCACCCACCCACTCCCCCAGCACCCACCCACTCCCCCAGCACCCACCCACTCCCCCAGCACCCACCCACTCCCCCAGCACCCACCCACTCCCCCAGCACCCACTCCCCCGGCACCCACCCACTCCCCCGGCACCCACTCCCCCAGCACCCACCCACTCCCCCAGCACCCACTCCCCCAGCACCCACTCCCCCAGCACCCACCCACTCTCTCTATCTTGGGTTTCCTTCTATCCCTCTATCCCGGTCTCTCTATCTCTCTCTATCCCGGTCTCTCTCTCTCTCTCTATCCCGGTCTCTCTCTCTCTCTCTATCCCGGTCTCTCTCTCTCTCTCTATCCCGGTCTCTCTCTCTCTCTCTCTCTCTATCCCGGTCTCTCTCTCTCTCTATCCCGGTCTCTCTCTCTCTCTCTCTATCCCGGTCTCTCTCTCTCTCTCTCTCTCTATCCCGGTCTCTCTCTCTCTCTCTCTATCCCGGTCTCTCTCTCTCTCTCTCTCTCTCTATCCCGGTCTCTCTCTCTCTCTCTCTCTATCCCGGTCTCTCTCTCTCTCTCTCTCTATCCCGGTCTCTCTCTCCCTCTCCCTCTATCCCGGTCTCTCTCTCTCTCTATCCCGGTCTCTCTCTCTCTCTATCCCGGTCTCTCTCTCTCTCTCTATCCCGGTCTCTCTCTCTCTCTCTCTCTCTATCCCGGTCTCTCTCTCTCTCTCTCTCTATCCCGGTCTCTCTCTCTCTCTCTCTATCCCGGTCTCTCTCTCTCTCTATCCCGGTCTCTCTCTCTCTCTCTCTCTATCCCGGTCTCTCTCTCTCTCTCTATCCCGGTCTCTCTCTCTCTCTCTATCCCGGTCTCTCTCTCTCTCTCTCTATCCCGGTCTCTCTCTCTCTCTCTCTCTCTCTCTCTATCCCGGTCTCTCTCTCTCTCTCTCTATCCCGGTCTCTCTCTCTCTCTATCCCGGTATCTCTCTCTCTCTCTATCCCGGTCTCTCTCTCTCTCTCTATCCCGGTCTCTCTCTCTCTCTCTCTCTCTCTCTATCCCGGTCTCTCTCTCTCTCTCTCTCTATCCCGGTCTCTCTCTCTCTCTCTCTCTCTCTATCCCGGTCTCTCTCTCTCTCTCTCTATCCCGGTCTCTCTCTCTCTTTCTCTATCCCGGTCTCTCCCTCTCTCTCTCTATCCCGGTCTCTCTCTCTCTCTCTCTCTCTCTCTATCCCGGTCTCTCTCTCTCTCTCTCTCTATCCCGGTCTCTCTCTCTCTCTCTCTATCCCGGTCTCTCCCTCTCTCTCTCTATCCCGGTCTCTCCCTCTCTCTCTCTATCCCGGTCTCTCTCTCTCTCTCTCTATCCCGGTCTCTCTCTCTCTATCCCGGTCTCTCTCTCTCTCTCTCTCTATCCCGGTCTCTCTCTCTCTCTCTCTATCCCGGTCTCTCCCTCTCTCTCTCTATCCCGGTCTCTCCCTCTCTCTCTCTATCCCGGTCTCTCTCTCTCTCTATCCCGCTCTCTCTCTCTCTCTATCCCGGTCTCTCTCTCTCTCTATCCCGGTCTCTCTCTCTCTCTCTATCCCGGTCTCTCTCTCTCTCTCTATCCCGGTCTCTCTCTCTCTCTCTATCCCGGTCTCTCTCTCTCTCTCTCTCTATCCCGGTCTCTCTCTCTCTCTCTCTATCCCGGTCTCTCTCTCTCTCTCTATCCCGGTCTCTCTCTCTCTCTCTCTCTATCCCGGTCTCTCTCTCTCTCTCTCTATCCCGGTCTCTCTCTCTCTCTCTCTATCCCGGTCTCTCTCTCTCTCTCTCTCTCTATCCCGGTCTCTCTCTCTCTCTCTCTCTATCCCGGTCTCTCTCTCTCTCTCTCTCTCTCTCTCTATCCCGGTCTCTCTCTCTCTCTCTCTATCCCAGTCTCTCTCTCTCTCTCTCTATCCCGGTCTCTCCCTCTCTCTCTCTATCCCGGTCTCTCCCTCTCTCTCTCTATCCCGGTCTCTCTCTCTCTCTCTCTATCCCGGTCTCTCTCTCTCTATCCCGGTCTCTCTCTCTCTCTCTCTATCCCGGTCTCTCCCTCTCTCTCTCTATCCCGGTCTCTCCCTCTCTCTCTCTATCCCGGTCTCTCTCTCTCTCTATCCCGCTCTCTCTCTCTCTCTATCCCGGTATCTCTCTCTCTCTATCCCGGTCTCTCTCTCTCTCTCTCTCTATCCCGGTCTCTCTCTCTCTCTCTATCCCGGTCTCTCTCTCTCTCTATCCCGGTCTCTCTCTCTCTCTCTCTCTATCCCGGTCTCTCTCTCTCTCTCTCTCTATCCCGGTCTCTCTCTCTCTATCCCGCTCTCTCTCTGTCTATCCCGGTCTCTCTCTCTCTCTATCCCGGTCTCTCTCTCTCTCTCTCTCTATCCCGGTCTCTCTCTCTCTCTCTCTCTCTCTCTATCCCGGTCTCTCTCTCTCTCTCTCTCTCTCTATCCCGGTCTCTCTCTCTCTCTCTCTATCCCGGTCTCTCTCTCTCTCTCTCTATCCCGGTCTCTCTCTCTCTCTCTCTATCCCGGTCTCTCTCTCTCTCTCTCTATCCCGGTCTCTCTCTCTCTCTCTCTATCCCGGTCTCTCTCTCTCTCTCTCTCTCTCTCTCTCTATCCCGGTCTCTCTCTCTCTCTCTCTCTATCCCGGTCTCTCTCTCTCTCTCTCTCTGTATCCCGGTCTCTCTCTCTCTCTCTCTATCCCGGTCTCTCTCTCTCTCTCTATCCCGGTCTCTCTCTCTCTCTCTCTATCCCGGTCTCTCTCTCTCTCTCTCTCTCTCTATCCCGGTCTCTCTCTCTCTCTCTCTATCCCGGTCTCTCTCTCTCTCTTTCTCTCTATCCCGGTCTCTCTCTCTCTCTCTCTCTATCCCGGTCTCTCTCTCTCTCTCTATCCCGGTCTCTCTCTCTCTCTCTATCCCGGTCTCTCTCTCTCTCTCTATCCCGGTCTCTCTCTCTCTCTCTATCCCGGTCTCTCTCTCTCTCTCTATCCCGGTCTCTCTCTCTCTCTCTCTATCCCGGTCTCTCTCTCTCTCTCTCTCTCTATCCCGGTCTCTCTCTCTCTCTCTCTATCCCGGTCTCTCTCTCTCTCTCTATCCCGGTCTCTCTCTCTCTCTCTCTCTCTCTCTCTCTATCCCGGTCTCTCTCTCTCTCTCTCTATCCCGGTCTCTCTCTCTCTCTCTATCCCGGTCTCTCTCTCTCTCTCTCTCTCTCTCTCTATCCCGGTCTCTCTCTCTCTCTCTCTATCCCGGTCTCTCTCTCTCTCTATCCCGGTCTCTCTCTCTCTCTCTCTATCCCGGTCTCTCTCTCTCTCTCTATCCCGGTCTCTCTCTCTCTCTCTCTCTATCCCGGTCTCTCTCTCTCTCTCTCTCTCTCTATCCCGGTCTCTCTCTCTCTATCCCGGTCTCTCTCTCTCTCTCTCTATCCCGGTCTCTCTCTCTCTCTCTCTCTATCCCGGTCTCTCTCTCTCTCTCTCTATCCCGGTCTCTCTCTCTGTATCCCGGTCTCTCTCTCTCTCTCTCTCTCTCTATCCCGGTCTCTCTCTCTCTCTCTCTCTCTATCCCGGTCTCTCTCTCTCTCTCTGTATCCCGGTCTCTCTCTCTCTCTCTCTCTCTATCCCGGTCTCTCTCTCTCTCTCTCTCTATCCCGGTCTCTCTCTCTCTCTCTCTCTATCCCGGTCTCTCTCTCTCTCTCTCTCTCTCTATCCCGGTCTCTCTCTCTCTCTCTCTCTCTCTATCCCGGTCTCTCTCTCTCTCTCACTATCCCGGTCTCTCTCTCTCTCTCTCTATCCCGGTCTCTCTCTCTCTCTCTCTATCCCGGTCTCTCTCTCTCTCTCTCTATCCCGGTCTCTCTCTCTCTCTCTCTCTCTCTCTATCCCGGTCTCTCTCTCTCTCTCTCTATCCCGATCTCTCTCTCTCTCTCTCTATCCCGATCTCTCTCTCTCTCTCTCTATCCCGGTCTCTCTCTCTCTCTCTCTATCCCGGTCTCTCTCTCTCTCTCTCTATCCCGGTCTCTCTCTCTCTCTCTCTCTCTCTATCCCGGTCTCTCTCTCTCTCTCTCTATCCCGATCTCTCTCTCTCTCTCTCTCTATCCCGGTCTCTCTCTCTCTCTCTCTATCCCGGTCTCTCTCTCTCTCTCTCTATCCCGGTCTCTCTCTCTCTATCCCGGTCTCTCTCTCTCTCTCACTATCCCGATCTCGCTCTCTCTCTCTCTATCCCGGTCTCTCTCTCTCTCTCTCTATCCCGGTCTCTCTCTCTCTCTCTCTATCCCGATCTCTCTCTCTCTCTCTCTATCCCGGTCTCTCTCTCTCTCTCTCTATCCCGGTCTCTCTCTCTCTCTCTCTATCCCGGTCTCTCTCTCTCTCTCTCTATCCCGGTCTCTCTCTCTCTCTCTCTCTCTCTCTATCCCGGTCTCTCTCTCTCTCTCTCTATCCCGATCTCTCTCTCTCTCTCTCTATCCCGGTCTCTCTCTCTCTCTCTCTATCCCGGTCTCTCTCTCTCTCTCTCTATCCCGGTCTCTCTCTCTCTCTCTCTATCCCGGTCTCTCTCTCTCTATCCCGATCTCTCTCTCTCTCTCTCTATCCCGGCCTCTCTCTCTCTCTCTCTCTCTCTATCCCGGTCTCTCTCTCTCTCTCTCTATCCCGATCTCTCTCTCTCTCTCTCTATCCCGGTCTCTCTCTCTCTATCCCGATCTCTCTCTCTCTCTCTCTATCCCGGTCTCTCTCTCTCTCTCTCTCTCTCTATCCCGGTCTCTCTCTCTCTCTCTCTATCCCGATCTCTCTCTCTCTCTCTCTATCCCGGTCTCTCTCTCTCTCTCTCTATCCCGATCTCTCTCTCTCTCTCTCTATCCCGGTCTCTCTCTCTCTCTCTCTATCCCGGTCTCTCTCTCTCTCTCTCTATCCCGGTCTCTCTCTCTCTCTCTCTATCCCGGTCTCTCTCTCTCTCTCTCTCTCTCTATCCCGGTCTCTCTCTCTCTCTCTCTCTATCCCGGTCTCTCTCTCTCTCTCTCTCTCTATCCCGGTCTCTCTCTCTCTCTCTCTATCCCGGTCTCTCTCTCTCTCTCTCTCTATCCCGGTCTCTCTCTCTCTCTCTCTCTCTATCCCGGTCTCTCTCTCTCTCTCTCTATCCCGGTCTCTCTCTCTCTCTCTCTCTATCCCGGTCTCTCTCTCTCTCTCTCTCTCTATCCCGGTCTCTCTCTCTCTCTCTCTCTATCCCGGTCTCTCTCTCTCTCTCTCTCTCTCTATCCCGGTCTCTCTCTCTCTCTCTCTCTCTATCCCGGTCTCTCTCTCTCTCTCTCTCTCTCTATCCCGGTCTCTCTCTCTCTCTCTCTCTCTATCCCGGTCTCTCTCTCTAACCCGGGTGTTTTTCTTTCTCTCTATCCCTGGTTTTTCTCTCTCCCTTCCTCTGTCTTTACTCACCAGAAAGTTTTGCGCGGATTCCGGAGCTGGGAGTGTCCGGAAATATCCAGAAACTGAGTGAGAGAGAGAGAGAGGGGCGGGGGTAGGGGGTCACCCAGAGAGAGAGAGAGAATGGAATAGAGAGAGAGAGAGAGAGAGAGAATGGAATAGAGAGAGAGAATGGAATAGAGAGAGAGAGAGAATGGAATATAGAGAGAGAGAGAGAGAGAGAGAATGGAATAGAGAGAGAGAGAATGGAATAGAGAGAGAGAGAGAATGGAATAGAGAGAGAGAGAGAGAGAATGGAATAGAGAGAGAGAGAGAGAGAATGGAATAGAGAGAGAGAGAGAGAGAGAATGGAATAGAGAGAGAGAGAGAGAGAATGGAATAGAGAGAGAGAGAGAGAGAATGGAATAGAGAGAGAGAGAGAGAGAATGGAATAGAGAGAGAGAGAGAGAGAATGGAATAGAGAGAGAGAGAGAGAGAATGGAATAGACAGAGAGAGAGAGAATGGAATAGAGAGAGAGAGAGAGAGAATGGAATAGAGAGAGAGAGAGAGAATGGAATAGAGAGAGAGAGAGAGAATGGAATAGAGAGAGAGAGAGAGAGAATGGAATAGAGAGAGAGAGAGAGAATGGAATAGACAGAGAGAGAGAGAGAATGGAATAGACAGAGAGAGAGAGAGAATGGAATAGACAGAGAGAGAGAGAGAATGGAATAGACAGAGAGAGAGAGAGAATGGAATAGACAGAGAGAGAGAGAGAATGGAATAGACAGAGAGAGAGAGAGAGAGAGAATGGAATAGAGAGAGAGAGAGAGAGAGAGAATGGAATAGAGAGAGAGAATGGAATAGAGAGAGAGAGAGAATGGAATATAGAGAGAGAGAGAGAGAGAGAGAGAATGGAATAGAGAGAGAGAGAATGGAATAGAGAGAGAGAGAGAATGGAATAGAGAGAGAGAGAGAGAGATTGGGATAGAGAAGAAGAGAGAGAGAGAGACTGGAATAGAGAGAGAGAGAGAGAGAGAATGGAATAGAGAGAGAGAGAGAGAGAATGGAATAGAGAGAGAGAGAGAGAGAATGGAATAGAGAGAGAGAGAGAGAGAATGGAATAGAGAGAGAGAGAGAGAGAATGGAATAGACAGAGAGAGAGAGAATGGAATAGAGAGAGAGAGAGAGAGAGAGAATGGAATAGAGAGAGAGAGAGAGAATGGAATAGAGAGAGAGAGAGAGAATGGAATAGAGAGAGAGAGAGAGAGAATGGAATAGAGAGAGAGAGAGAGAATGGAATAGACAGAGAGAGAGAGAGAATGGAATAGACAGAGAGAGAGAGAGAATGGAATAGACAGAGAGAGAGAGAGAATGGAATAGACAGAGAGAGAGAGAGAATGGAATAGAGAGAGAGAGAGAGAGAATGGAATAGAGAGAGAGAGAGAGAATGGAATAGACAGAGAGAGAGAGAGAATGGAATAGACAGAGAGAGAGAGAGAATGGAATAGACAGAGAGAGAGAGAGAATGGAATAGACAGAGAGAGAGAGAGAATGGAATAGACAGAGAGAGAGAGAGAATGGAATAGACAGAGAGAGAGAGAGAATGGAATAGACAGAGAGAGAGAGAGAATGGAATAGACAGAGAGAGAGAGAGAATGGAATAGACAGACAGAGAGAGAGAGAATGGAATAGACAGAGAGAGAGAGAATGGAATAGACAGAGAGAGAGAGAGAATGGAATAGACAGAGAGAGAGAGAGAATGGAATAGACAGAGAGAGAGAGAGAATGGAATAGACAGAGAGATAGAGAGAATGGAATAGACAGAGAGAGAGAGAGAATGGAATAGACAGAGAGAGAGAGAGAATGGAATAGACAGAGAGAGAGAGAGAATGGAATAGACAGAGAGAGAGAGAGAATGGAATAGAGAGAGAATGGAATAGAGAGAGAGAGAGAATGGAATAGAGAGAGAGAGAGAGAGAATGGAATAGAGAGAGAGAGAGAGAGAGAATGGAATAGAGAGAGAGAGAGAGAGAATGGAATAGAGAGAGAGAGAGAGAGAGAATGGAATAGAGAGAGAGAGAGAGAATGGAATAGAGAGAGACAGAGAATGGAATAGAGAGAGAGAGAGACAGAGAATGGAATAGAGAGAGAGAGAGACAGAGAATGGAATAGAGAGAGAGAGACAGAGAATGGAATAGAGAGAGAGAGACAGAGAATGGAATAGACAGAGAGAGAGACAGAGAATGGAATAGACAGAGAGAGAGACAGAGAATGGAATAGACAGAGACAGAGACAGAGAATGGAATAGACAGAGACAGAGACAGAGACAGAGAATGGAATAGACAGAGACAGAGACAGAGAATGGAACAGACAGAGACAGAGACAGAGAATGGAACAGACAGAGACAGAGACAGAGAATGGAACAGACAGAGACAGAGAATGGAACAGACAGAGACAGAGAATGGAACAGACAGAGACAGAGACAGAGAATGGAACAGACAGAGACAGAGACAGAGAATGGAACAGACAGAGACAGAGACAGAGAATGGAACAGACAGAGACAGAGACAGAGAATGGAACAGACAGAGACAGAGACAGAGAATGGAACAGACAGAGACAGAGACAGGGAATGGAACAGACACAGACAGAGACAGGGAATGGAACAGACAGAGACAGAGACAGGGAATGGAACAGAGACAGAGACAGGGAATGGAACAGACAGAGACAGAGACAGGGAATGGAACAGACAGAGACAGAGACAGGGAATGGAACAGACAGAGACAGAGACAGGGAATGGAACAGACAGAGACAGAGACAGGGAATGGAGCAGACAGAGACAGAGACAGGGAATGGAACAGAGAGAGACAGAGACAGGGAATGGAACAGACAGAGACGGAGACAGGGAATGGAACAGACAGAGACAGAGACAGGGAATGGAACAGACAGAGACAGAGACAGGGAATGGAACAGACAGAGACAGAGACAGACGGAATGGAACAGACAGAGACAGAGACAGACGGAATGGAACAGACAGAGACAGAGACAGACGGAATGGAACAGAGAGAGAGAGACAGACGGAATGGAACAGAGAGAGAGAGACAGACGGAATGGAACAGAGAGAGAGAGACAGACGGAATGGAACAGAGAGAGAGAGACAGACGGAATGGAACAGAGAGAGAGAGACAGACGGAATGGAACAGAGAGAGAGAGACAGACGGAATGGAACAGAGAGAGAGAGACAGACGGAATGGAACAGAGAGAGAGAGACAGACGGAATGGAACAGAGAGAGAGAGACAGACGGAATGGAACAGAGAGAGAGAGACAGACGGAATGGAACAGAGAGAGAGACAGAATGGAATAGAGAGATAGAGGGAGAGAGAGAGAGTGGAATAGAGAGATAGAGGGAGAGAGACAGAATGGAATAGAGAGAGAGAGAGAGAGACAGAGACAGAATGGAATAGAGAGGTAGAGGGAGAGAGAGAGAGAATGGAATACAGAGAGAGAGAGAATGGAATACAGAGAGAGAGAGAATGGAATACAGAGAGAGAGAGAATGGAATACAGAGAGAGAGAGAATGGAATACAGAGAGAGAGAGAGAGAATGGAATACAGAGAGAGAGAGAGAGAGAGTGGAATACAGAGAGAGAGAGAGAGAGTGGAATACAGAGAGAGAGAGAGAGAATGGAATACAGAGAGAGAGAGAGAGAATGGAATACAGAGAGAGAGAGAGAATGGAATACAGAGAGAGAGAGAGAGAGAATGGAATACAGAGAGAGAGAGAGAATGGAATACAGAGAGAGAGAGAGAGAATGGAATACAGAGAGAGAGAGAGAGAATGGAATACAGAGAGAGAGAGAATGGAATACAGAGAGAGAGAGAATGGAATACAGAGAGAGAGAGAATGGAATACAGAGAGAGAGAGAGAGAATGGAATACAGAGAGAGAGAGAGAGAATGGAATACAGAGAGAGAGAGAATGGAATACAGAGAGAGAGAGAATGGAATACAGAGAGAGAGAGAGAGAATGGAATACAGAGAGGGAGAGAGAGAATGGAATACAGAGAGGGAGAGAGAGAATGGAATACAGAGAGAGAGAGAGAGAATGGAATACAGAGAGAGAGAGAATGGAATACAGAGAGAAAGAGAATGGAATACAGAGAGAGAGAGAATGGAATACAGAGAGAGAGAGAATGGAATACAGAGAGAGAGAGAATGGAATACAGAGAGGGAGAGAATGGAATACAGAGAGAGAGAGAATGGGATACAGAGAGAGAGAGAGAATGGAATACAGAGAGGGAGAGAGAGAATGGAATACAGAGAGAGAGAGAGAGAATGGAATACAGAGAGAGAGAGAGAGAATGGAATACAGAGAGAGAGAGAATGGAATACAGAGAGAGAGAGAGAGAATGGAATACAGAGAGGGAGAGAGAGAATGGAATACAGAGAGGGAGAGAGAGAATGGAATACAGAGAGAGAGAGAGAGAATGGAATACAGAGAGAGAGAGAGAATGGAATACAGAGAGAGAGAGAATGGAATACAGAGAGAGAGAGAGAATGGAATACAGAGAGAGAGAGAGAATGGAATACAGAGAGGGAGAGAGAGAATGGAATACAGAGAGAGAGAGAGAGAATGGAATACAGAGAGAGAGAGAGAGAATGGAATACAGAGAGAGAGAGAATGGAATACAGAGAGAGAGAGAGAGAATGGAATACAGAGAGAGAGAGAGAGAATGGAATACAGAGAGAGAGAGAGAATGGAATACAGAGAGAGAGAGAGAATGGAATACAGAGAGGGAGAGAGAGAATGGAATACAGAGAGAGAGAGAGAGAATGGAATACAGAGAGAGAGAGAATGGAATACAGAGAGAGAGAGAGAGAATGGAATACAGAGAGAGAGAGAATGGAATACAGAGAGAGAGAGAGAGAATGGAATACAGAGAGGGAGAGAGAGAATGGAATACAGAGAGAGAGAGAGAGAATGGAATACAGAGAGAGAGAGAGAGAATGGAATACAGAGAGAGAGAGAATGGAATACAGAGAGAGAGAGAGAATGGAATACAGAGAGAGAGAGAGAGAATGGAATACAGAGAGGGAGAGAGAGAATGGAATACAGAGAGAGAGAGAGAGAATGGAATACAGAGAGAGAGAGAATGGAATACAGAGAGAGAGAGAATGGAATACAGAGAGAGAGAGAATGGAATACAGAGAGGGAGAGAGAGAATGGAATACAGAGAGAGAGAGAGAGAATGGAATACAGAGAGAGAGAGAGAGAATGGAATACAGAGAGAGAGAGAGAGAATGGAATACAGAGAGAGAGAGAGAGAATGGAATACAGAGAGAGAGAGAGAGAATGGAATACAGAGAGAGAGAGAATGGAATACAGAGAGAGAGAGAGAGAATGGAATACAGAGAGGGAGAGAGAGAATGGAATACAGAGAGGGAGAGAGAGAATGGAATACAGAGAGAGAGAGAGAGAATGGAATACAGAGAGAGAGAGAGAATGGAATACAGAGAGAGAGAGAATGGAATACAGAGAGAGAGAGAGAGAATGGAATACAGAGAGGGAGAGAGAGAATGGAATACAGAGAGAGAGAGAGAGAATGGAATACAGAGAGAGAGAGAGAATGGAATACAGAGAGAGAGAGAATGGAATACAGAGAGAGAGAGAGAGAATGGAATACAGAGAGGGAGAGAGAGAATGGAATACAGAGAGAGAGAGAGAGAATGGAATACAGAGAGGGAGAGAGAGAATGGAATACAGAGAGAGAGAGAGAGAATGGAATACAGAGAGAGAGAGAATGGAATACAGAGAGAGAGAGAGAGAATGGATTACAGAGAGGGAGAGAGAGAATGGAATACAGAGAGAGAGAGAGAGAATGGAATACAGAGAGAGAGAGAGAATGGAATACAGAGAGAGAGAGAGAGAATGGAATACAGAGAGGGAGAGAGAGAATGGAATACAGAGAGAGAGAGAGAGAATGGAATACAGAGAGGGAGAGAGAGAATGGAATACAGAGAGAGAGAGAGAGAATGGAATACAGAGAGAGAGAGAGAGAATGGAATACAGAGAGAGAGAGAGAGAATGGAATACAGAGAGGGAGAGAGAGAATGGAATACAGAGAGAGAGAGAGAGAATGGAATACAGAGAGGGAGAGAGAGAATGGAATACAGAGAGAGAGAGAGAGAATGGAATACAGAGAGAGAGAGAATGGAATACAGAGAGAGAGAGAGAGAATGGATTACAGAGAGGGAGAGAGAGAATGGAATACAGAGAGAGAGAGAGAGAATGGAATACAGAGAGAGAGAGAGAATGGAATACAGAGAGAGAGAGAGAGAATGGAATACAGAGAGAGAGAGAATGGAATACAGAGAGAGAGAGAGAGAATGGAATACAGAGAGAGAGAGAGAATGGAATACAGAGAGAGAGAGAATGGAATACAGAGAGAGAGAGAGAGAGAATGGAATACAGAGAGGGAGAGAGAGAATGGAATACAGAGAGAGAGAGAGAGAATGGAATACAGAGAGAGAGAGAGAGAATGGAATACAGAGAGAGAGAGAGAATGGAATACAGAGAGAGAGAGAGAGAATGGAATACAGAGAGAGAGAGAATGGAATACAGAGAGAGAGAGAGAGAATGGAATACAGAGAGAGAGAGAGAGAATGGAATACAGAGAGAGAGAGAATGGAATACAGAGAGAGAGAGAGAGAATGGAATACAGAGAGGGAGAGAGAGAATGGAATACAGAGAGAGAGAGAGAGAATGGAATACAGAGAGAGAGAGAGAGAATGGAATACAGAGAGAGAGAGAGAGAGAATGGAATACAGAGAGGGAGAGAGAGAATGGAATACAGAGAGAGAGAGAGAGAATGGAATACAGAGAGAGAGAGAGAGAATGGAATACAGAGAGAGAGAGAGAGAATGGAATACAGAGAGAGAGAGAGAGAATGGAATACAGAGAGAGAGAGAGAATGGAATACAGAGAGAGAGAGAGAGAATGGAATACAGAGAGAGAGAGAATGGAATACAGAGAGAGAGAGAGAGAATGGAATACAGAGAGAGAGAGAGAGAATGGAATACAGAGAGAGAGAGAATGGAATACAGAGAGAGAGAGAGAGAATGGAATACAGAGAGGGAGAGAGAGAATGGAATACAGAGAGAGAGAGAGAGAATGGAATACAGAGAGAGAGAGAGAGAATGGAATACAGAGAGAGAGAGAGAGAATGGAATACAGAGAGAGAGAGAGAGAATGGAATACAGAGAGGGAGAGAGAGAATGGAATACAGAGAGAGAGAGAGAGAATGGAATACAGAGAGAGAGAGAATGGAATACAGAGAGAGAGAGAGAGAATGGATTACAGAGAGGGAGAGAGAGAATGGAATACAGAGAGAGAGAGAGAGAATGGAATACAGAGAGAGAGAGAGAGAATGGAATACAGAGAGAGAGAGAATGGAATACAGAGAGAGAGAGAGAATGGAATACAGAGAGAGAGAGAGAGAATGGAATACAGAGAGAGAGAGAATGGAATACAGAGAGAGAGAGAGAGAGAATGGAATACAGAGAGAGAGAGAGAGAGAATGGAATACAGAGAGGGAGAGAGAGAATGGAATACAGAGAGGGAGAGAGAGAATGGAATACAGAGAGAGAGAGAGAGAATGGAATACAGAGAGAGAGAGAGAGAATGGAATACAGAGAGAGATAGAATGGAATACAGAGAGAGAGAGATAGAATGGAATACAGAGAGAGAGAGAGAGAATGGAATACAGAGAGGGAGAGAGAGAATGGAATACAGAGAGGGAGAGAGAGAATGGAATACAGAGAGAGAGAGAGAGAATGGAATACAGAGAGAGAGAGAGAGAATGGAATACAGAGAGAGAGAGAGAGAATGGAATACAGAGAGAGAGAGAGAGAATGGAATACAGAGAGAGAGAGAGAGAATGGAATACAGAGAGAGAGAGAATGGAATACAGAGAGAGAGAGAGAGAATGGAATACAGAGAGGGAGAGAGAGAATGGAATACAGAGAGAGAGAGAGAGAGAATGGAATACAGAGAGAGAGAGAGAGAATGGAATACAGAGAGAGAGAGAGAGAATGGAATACAGAGAGAGAGAGAGAGAATGGAATAGAGAGAGAGAGAGAGAGAATGGAATAGAGAGAGGGAGAGAGAGAATGGAATACAGAGAGAGAGAGAGAGAATGGAATACAGAGAGAGAGAGAGAGAATGGAATACAGAGAGAGAGAGAATGGAATACAGAGAGAGAGAGAGAGAATGGAATACAGAGAGAGAGAGAGAGAGAATGGAATACAGAGAGAGAGAGAGAGAATGGAATAGAGAGAGGGAGAGAGAGAATGGAATACAGAGAGAGAGAGAGAGAATGGAATACAGAGAGAGAGAGAGAGAATGGAATAGAGAGAGGGAGAGAGAGAATGGAATACAGAGAGAGAGAGAGAGAATGGAATACAGAGAGAGAGAGAGAGAATGGAATACAGAGAGAGAGAGAATGGAATACAGAGAGAGAGAGAATGGAATACAGAGAGAGAGAGAGAGAATGGAATACAGAGAGGGAGAGAGAGAATGGAATACAGAGAGAGAGAGAGAGAATGGAATACAGAGAGAGAGAGAGAGAATGGAATACAGAGAGAGAGAGAGAGAGAATGGAATACAGAGAGAGAGAGAGAGAATGGAATACAGAGAGAGAGAGAGAGAATGGAATACAGAGAGAGAGAGAATGGAATACAGAGAGAGAGAGAGAGAATGGAATACAGAGAGGGAGAGAGAGAATGGAATACAGAGAGAGAGAGAGAGAATGGAATACAGAGAGAGAGAGAGAGAATGGAATACAGAGAGAGAGAGAGAGAATGGAATACAGAGAGAGAGAGAGAGAATGGAATAGAGAGAGGGAGAGAGAGAATGGAATACAGAGAGAGAGAGAATGGAATACAGAGAGAGAGAGAATGGAATACAGAGAGAGAGAGAATGGAATACAGAGAGAGAGAGAATGGAATACAGAGAGGGAGAGAATGGAATACAGAGAGAGAGAGAATGGGATACAGAGAGAGAGAGAGAGAATGGAATACAGAGAGGGAGAGAGAGAATGGAATACAGAGAGAGAGAGAGAGAATGGAATACAGAGAGAGAGAGAGAGAATGGAATACAGAGAGAGAGAGAATGGAATACAGAGAGAGAGAGAGAGAATGGAATACAGAGAGGGAGAGAGAGAATGGAATACAGAGAGGGAGAGAGAGAATGGAATACAGAGAGAGAGAGAGAGAATGGAATACAGAGAGAGAGAGAGAGAATGGAATACAGAGAGAGAGAGAATGGAATACAGAGAGAGAGAGAGAATGGAATACAGAGAGAGAGAGAGAATGGAATACAGAGAGGGAGAGAGAGAATGGAATACAGAGAGGGAGAGAGAGAATGGAATACAGAGAGAGAGAGAGAGAATGGAATACAGAGAGAGAGAGAGAGAATGGAATACAGAGAGAGAGAGAATGGAATACAGAGAGAGAGAGAGAGAATGGAATACAGAGAGAGAGAGAGAGAATGGAATACAGAGAGAGAGAGAGAGAATGGAATACAGAGAGAGAGAGAGAGAATGGAATACAGAGAGAGAGAGAGAATGGAATACAGAGAGAGAGAGAGAATGGTATACAGAGAGAGAGAGAGAATGGAATACAGAGAGAGAGAATGGAATACAGAGAGAGAGAATGGAATACAGAGAGAGAGAATGGACTACAGAGAGAGAGAATGGACTACAGAGAGAGAGAATGGAATACAGAGAGAGAGAGAGAGAGAATGGAATACAGAGAGAGAGAGAATGGAATACAGAGAGAGAGAGAATGGAATACAGAGAGAGAGAATGGAATACAGAGAGAGAGAATGGAATACAGAGAGAGAGAGAGAGAATGGAATACAGAGAGAGAGAATGGAATACAGAGAGAGAGAGAGAGAATAGAATACAGAGAGAGAGAATGGAATACAGAGAGAGAGAATGGAATACAGAGAGAGAGAGAGAGAATGGAATACAGAGAGAGAGAGAGAGAGAATGGAATACAGAGAGAGAGTGAGAGAATGGAATACAGAGAGAGAGAGAGAATGGAATACAGAGAGAGAGAGAGAATGGTATACAGAGAGAGAGAGAGAGAGAGAATGGAATACAGAGAGAGAGAATGGAATACAGAGAGAGAGAATGGACTACAGAGAGAGAGAATGGACTACAGAGAGAGAGAATGGAATACAGAGAGAGAGAATGGAATACAGAGAGAGAGAATGGAATACAGAGAGAGAGAATGGAATACAGAGAGAGAGAATGGAATACAGAGAGAGAGAATGGAATACAGAGAGAGAGAATGGAATACAGAGAGAGAGAATGGAATACAGAGAGAGAGAATGGAATACAGAGAGAGAGAATGGAATACAGAGAGAGAGAGAGAGAATGGAATACAGAGAGAGAGAGAGAATGGAATACAGAGAGAGAGAGAGAATGGAATACAGAGAGAGAGAATGGAATACAGAGAGAGAGAATGGAATACAGAGAGAGAGAATGGAATACAGAGAGAGAGAGAGAGAATGGAATACAGAGAGAGAGAGAATGGAATACAGAGAGAGAGAGATTGGAATACAGAGAGAGAGAGAGAGAGAATGGAATACAGAGAGAGAGAGAGAGAATGGAATACAGAGAGAGAGAGAGAGAATGGAATACAGAGAGAGAGAGAGAGAATGGAATACAGCGAGAGAGAGAATGGAATACAGAGAGAGAGAGAGAGGAATACAGAGAGAGAGAGAGAGAATGGAATACAGAGAGAGAGAGAATGGAATACAGAGAGAGAGAGAATGGAATACAGAGAGAGAGAGAATGGAATACAGAGAGAGAGAGAGGAATACAGAGAGAGAGAGAGGAATACAGAGAGAGAGAGAGAGAATGGAATACAGAGAGAGAGAGAATGGAATACAGAGAGAGAGAGAGAGAGGAATACAGAGAGAGAGAGAGAATGGAATACAGAGAGAGAGAGAATGGAATACAGAGAGAGAGAGAATGGAATACAGAGAGAGAGAGAGAGAATGGAATACAGAGAGAGAGAGAGAGAATGGAATACAGAGAGAGAGAGAATGGAATACAGAGAGAGAGAGAATGGAATACAGAGAGAGAGAGAGAGAATGGAATACAGAGAGAGAGAGAGAGAATGGAATACAGAGAGAGAGAGAGAGAATGGAATACAGAGAGAGAGAGAATGGAATACAGAGAGAGAGAGAGAGAATGGAATACAGAGAGAGAGAGAGAGAATGGAATACAGAGAGAGAGAGAGAATGGAATACAGAGAGAGAGAGAGAATGGAATACAGAGAGGGAGAGAGAGAATGGAATACAGAGAGAGAGAGAGAGAATGGAATACAGAGAGAGAGAGAATGGAATACAGAGAGAGAGAGAGAGAATGGAATACAGAGAGAGAGAGAATGGAATACAGAGAGAGAGAGAGAGAATGGAATACAGAGAGGGAGAGAGAGAATGGAATACAGAGAGAGAGAGAGAGAATGGAATACAGAGAGAGAGAGAGAGAATGGAATACAGAGAGAGAGAGAATGGAATACAGAGAGAGAGAGAGAATGGAATACAGAGAGAGAGAGAGAGAATGGAATACAGAGAGGGAGAGAGAGAATGGAATACAGAGAGAGAGAGAGAGAATGGAATACAGAGAGAGAGAGAATGGAATACAGAGAGAGAGAGAATGGAATACAGAGAGAGAGAGAGAATGGAATACAGAGAGAGAGAGAGAGAATGGAATACAGAGAGGGAGAGAGAGAATGGAATACAGAGAGAGAGAGAGAGAATGGAATACAGAGAGAGAGAGAATGGAATACAGAGAGGGAGAGAGAGAATGGAATACAGAGAGAGAGAGAGAGAATGGAATACAGAGAGAGAGAGAGAGAATGGAATACAGAGAGAGAGAGAGAGAATGGAATACAGAGAGAGAGAGAGAGAATGGAATACAGAGAGAGAGAGAATGGAATACAGAGAGAGAGAGAGAGAATGGAATACAGAGAGGGAGAGAGAGAATGGAATACAGAGAGGGAGGGAGAGAATGGAATACAGAGAGAGAGAGAGAGAATGGAATACAGAGAGAGAGAGAGAGAATGGAATACAGAGAGAGAGAGAATGGAATACAGAGAGAGAGAGAATGGAATACAGAGAGAGAGAGAGAGAATGGAATACAGAGAGGGAGAGAGAGAATGGAATACAGAGAGAGAGAGAGAGAATGGAATACAGAGAGAGAGAGAGAGAATGGAATACAGAGAGAGAGAGAGAGAATGGAATACAGAGAGAGAGAGAGAGAATGGAATACAGAGAGAGAGAGAATGGAATACAGAGAGAGAGAGAGAGAATGGAATACAGAGAGAGAGAGAGAGAATGGAATACAGAGAGAGAGAGAGAGAATGGAATACAGAGAGAGAGAGAGAGAATGGAATACAGAGAGGGAGAGAGAGAATGGAATACAGAGAGAGAGAGAATGGAATACAGAGAGGGAGAGAGAGAATGGAATACAGAGAGAGAGAGAGAGAATGGAATACAGAGAGAGAGAGAATGGAATACAGAGAGAGAGAGAGAGAATGGAATACAGAGAGGGAGAGAGAGAATGGAATACAGAGAGAGAGAGAGAGAATGGAATACAGAGAGAGAGAGAGAGAATGGAATACAGAGAGAGAGAGAATGGAATACAGAGAGAGAGAGAGAATGGAATACAGAGAGAGAGAGAGAGAATGGAATACAGAGAGAGAGAGAGAGAATGGAATACAGAGAGAGAGAGAATGGAATACAGAGAGAGAGAGAGAGAGAATGGAATACAGAGAGGGAGAGAGAGAATGGAATACAGAGAGAGAGAGAGAGAATGGAATACAGAGAGAGAGAGAGAGAATGGAATACAGAGAGAGATAGAATGGAATACAGAGAGAGAGAGAGAGAATGGAATACAGAGAGAGAGAGAGAGAATGGAATACAGAGAGGGAGAGAGAGAATGGAATACAGAGAGAGAGAGAGAGAATGGAATACAGAGAGAGAGAGAGAGAGAATGGAATACAGAGAGAGAGAGAGAGAATGGAATACAGAGAGAGAGAGAATGGAATACAGAGAGAGAGAGAGAGAATGGAATACAGAGAGAGAGAGAATGGAATACAGAGAGAGAGAGAGAGAATGGAATACAGAGAGAGAGAGAGAGAATGGAATACAGAGAGAGAGAGAGAGAATGGAATACAGAGAGAGAGAGAGAGAATGGAATAGAGAGAGGGAGAGAGAGAATGGAATACAGAGAGAGAGAGAGAGAATGGAATACAGAGAGAGAGAGAGAGAATGGAATACAGAGAGAGAGAGAATGGAATACAGAGAGAGAGAGAGAGAATGGAATACAGAGAGGGAGAGAGAGAATGGAATACAGAGAGAGAGAGAGAGAATGGAATACAGAGAGAGAGAGAGAGAATGGAATACAGAGAGAGAGAGAGAGAATGGAATACAGAGAGAGAGAGAGGGAATGGAATAGAGAGAGGGAGAGAGAGAATGGAATACAGAGAGAGAGAGAGAGAATGGAATACAGAGAGAGAGAGAGAGAATGGAATACAGAGAGAGAGAGAATGGAATACAGAGAGAGAGAGAGAGAATGGAATACAGAGAGGGAGAGAGAGAATGGAATACAGAGAGAGAGAGAGAGAATGGAATACAGAGAGAGAGAGAGATAATGGAATACAGAGAGAGAGAGAGAGAATGGAATACAGAGAGAGAGAGAGAGAATGGAATACAGAGAGAGAGAGAGAGAATGGAATACAGAGAGAGAGAGAATGGAATACAGAGAGAGAGAGAGAGAATGGAATACAGAGAGGGAGAGAGAGAATGGAATACAGAGAGGGAGAGAGAGAATGGAATACAGAGAGAGAGAGAGAGAATGGAATACAGAGAGAGAGAGAGAGAATGGAATACAGAGAGAGAGAGAGAATGGAATACAGAGAGAGAGAGAGAGAATGGAATAGAGAGAGGGAGAGAGAGAATGGAATACAGAGAGAGAGAGAGAGAATGGAATACAGAGAGAGAGAGAGAGAATGTATTACAGAGAGAGAGAGAGAGAATGGAATACAGAGAGAGAGAGAGAGAATGGAATACAGAGAGAGAGAGAGAGAGAATGGAATACAGAGAGGGAGAGAGAGAATGGAATACAGAGAGAGAGAGAGAGAATGGAATACAGAGAGAGAGAGAGAGAATGGAATACAGAGAGAGAGAGAATTGAATACAGAGAGAGAGAGAATGGAATACAGAGAGAGAGAGAGAGAATGGAATACAGAGAGGGAGAGAGAGAATGGAATACAGAGAGAGAGAGAGAGAATGGAATACAGAGAGAGAGAGAGGGAATGGAATACAGAGAGAGAGAGAGAGAATGGAATACAGAGAGAGAGAGAGAATGGAATACAGAGAGAGAGAGAGAGAATGGAATACAGAGAGAGAGAGAATGGAATACAGAGAGAGAGAGAATGGAATACAGAGAGAGAGAGAATGGAATACAGAGAGAGAGAGAATGGAATACAGAGAGAGAGAGAGAATGGAATACAGAGAGAGAGAGAGAGAATGGAATACAGAGAGAGAGAGAGGGAATGGAATACAGAGAGAGAGAGAGAGAATGGAATACAGAGAGAGAGAGAGGGAATGGAATACAGAGAGAGAGAGAGGGAATGGAATACAGAGAGAGAGAGAGGGAATGGAATACAGAGAGAGAGAGAGAATGGAATACAGAGAGAGAGAGAGAGAATGGAATACAGAGAGAGAGAGAGAGAATGGAATACAGAGAGAGAGAGAGAGAATGGAATACAGAGAGAGAGAGAGAGAATGGAATACAGAGAGAGAGAGAGAGAATGGAATACAGAGAGAGAGAGAGAGAATGGAATACAGAGAGAGAGAGAGAGAATGGAATACAGAGAGAGAGAGAGAGAATGGAATACAGAGAGAGAGAGAGAGAATGGAATACAGAGAGAGAGAGAGAGAATGGAATACAGAGAGAGAGAGAGAGAATGGAATACAGAGAGAGAGAATGGAATACAGAGAGGGAGAGAGAGAATGGAATACAGAGAGAGAGAGAATGGAATACAGAGAGAGAGAGAGAGAATGGAATACAGAGAGAGAGAGAGAGAATGGAATACAGAGAGGGAGAGAGAGAATGGAATACAGAGAGAGAGAGAGAGAATGGAATACAGAGAGAGAGAGAGAGAATGGAATACAGAGAGAGAGAGAGGGAATGGAATACAGAGAGAGAGAGAGGGAATGGAATACAGAGAGAGAGAGAGGGAATGGAATACAGAGAGAGAGAGAGAATGGAATACAGAGAGAGAGAGAGAGAATGGAATACAGAGAGAGAGAGAGAGAATGGAATACAGAGAGAGAGAGAGAGAATGGAATACAGAGAGAGAGAGAGAGAATGGAATACAGAGAGAGAGAGAGAATGGAATACAGAGAGGGAGAGAGAGAATGGAATACAGAGAGAGAGAGAGAGAATGGAATACAGAGAGAGAGAGAGAGAATGGAATACAGAGAGAGAGAGAGAGAATGGAATACAGAGAGAGAGAGAATGGAATACAGAGAGAGAGAGAGAGAATGGAATACAGAGAGAGAGAGAGAGAATGGAATACAGAGAGAGAGAGAATGGAATACAGAGAGAGAGAGAGAGAATGGAATACAGAGAGGGAGAGAGAGAATGGAATACAGAGAGAGAGAGAGAGAATGGAATACAGAGAGAGAGAGAGAGAATGGAATACAGAGAGAGAGAGAGGGAATGGAATACAGAGAGAGAGAGAGAGAATGGAATACAGAGAGGGAGAGAGAGAATGGAATACAGAGAGAGAGAGAGAGAATGGAATACAGCCAGAGAGAGAATGGAATACAGAGAGAGAGAGAATGGAATACAGAGAGAGAGAGAGAGAATGGAATACAGAGAGAGAGAGAGAGAATGGAATACAGAGAGGGAGAGAGAGAATGGAATACAGAGAGAGAGAGAGAGAATGGAATACAGAGAGGGAGAGAGAGAATGGAATACAGAGAGAGAGAGAGAGAATGGAATACAGAGAGAGAGAGAGAGAATGGAATACAGAGAGAGAGAGAATGGAATACAGAGAGAGAGAGAGAGAATGGAATACAGAGAGGGAGAGAGAGAATGGAATACAGAGAGAGAGAGAGAGAATGGAATACAGAGAGAGAGAGAGAGAATGGAATACAGAGAGAGAGAGAGAGAATGGAATACAGAGAGAGAGAGAGAGAATGGAATACAGAGAGAGAGAGAGGGAATGGAATAGAGAGAGGGAGAGAGAGAATGGAATACAGAGAGAGAGAGAGAGAATGGAATACAGAGAGAGAGAGAGAGAATGGAATACAGAGAGAGAGAGAGAGAATGGAATACAGAGAGAGAGAGAGAGAATGGAATACAGAGAGAGAGAGAATGGAATACAGAGAGAGAGAGAATGGAATACAGAGAGAGAGAGAGAGAATGGAATACAGAGAGGGAGAGAGAGAATGGAATACAGAGAGAGAGAGAGAGAATGGAATACAGAGAGAGAGAGAGAGAATGGAATACAGAGAGAGAGAGAATGGAATACAGAGAGAGAGAGAGAGAATGGAATACAGAGAGGGAGAGAGAGAATGGAATACAGAGAGAGAGAGAGAGAATGGAATACAGAGAGAGAGAGAGAGAATGGAATACAGAGAGAGAGAGAGAGAATGGAATACAGAGAGAGAGAGAGAGAATGGAATACAGAGAGGGAGAGAGAGAATGGAATACAGAGAGAGAGAGAGAGAGAGAGAATGGAATACAGAGAGAGAGAGAATGGAATCCAGAGAGAGAGAGAATGGACTACAGAGAGAGAGAGAGAGAATGGAATACAGAGAGGGAGAGAGAGAATGGAATACAGAGAGAGAGAGAGAGAATGGAATACAGAGAGAGAGAGAGAGAATGGAATACAGAGAGAGAGAGAGAGAATGGAATACAGAGAGAGAGAGAGGGAATGGAATACAGAGAGAGAGAGAGAGAATGGAATACAGAGAGAGAGAGAGAGAATGGAATACAGAGAGAGAGAGAGAGAATGGAATACAGAGAGAGAGAGAATGGAATACAGAGAGAGAGAGAATGGAATACAGAGAGAGAGAGAATGGAATACAGAGAGAGAGAGAGAATGGAATACAGAGAGAGAGAGAGAGAATGGAATACAGAGAGAGAGAGAGGGAATGGAATACAGAGAGAGAGAGAGAGAATGGAATACAGAGAGAGAGAGAGGGAATGGAATACAGAGAGAGAGAGAGGGAATGGAATACAGAGAGAGAGAGGGAATGGAATACAGAGAGAGAGAGAGAATGGAATACAGAGAGAGAGAGAATGGAATACAGAGAGAGAGAGAATGGAATACAGAGAGAGAGAGAATGGAATACAGAGAGAGAGAGAGAATGGAATACAGAGAGGGAGAGAGAGAATGGAATACAGAGAGAGAGAGAGAGAATGGAATACAGAGAGAGAGAGAGAGAATGGAATACAGAGAGAGAGAGAGAGAATGGAATACAGAGAGAGAGAGAGGGAATGGAATACAGAGAGAGAGAGAGGGAATGGAATACAGAGAGAGAGAGAGGGAATGGAATACAGAGAGAGAGAGAGAGAATGGAATACAGAGAGAGAGAGAGAGAATGGAATACAGAGAGAGAGAGAATGGAATACAGAGAGAGAGAGAATGGAATACAGAGAGAGAGAGAATGGAATACAGAGAGAGAGAGAATGGAATACAGAGAGAGAGAGAATGGAATACAGAGAGAGAGAGAGAGAGAGAGAATGGAATACAGAGAGAGAGAGAGAGAATGGAATACAGAGAGAGAGAGAGAGAATGGAATACAGAGAGAGAGAGAGGGAATGGAATACAGAGAGAGAGAGAGAGAATGGAATACAGAGAGAGAGAGAGAGAATGGAATACAGAGAGAGAGGGAATGGAATACAGAGAGAGAGAGAGAATGGAATACAGAGAGAGAGAGAATGGAATACAGAGAGAGAGAGAATGGAATACAGAGAGAGAGAGAATGGAATACAGAGAGAGAGAGAATGGAATACAGAGAGAGAGAGAATGGAATACAGAGAGAGAGAGAATGGAATACAGAGAGAGAGAGAATGGAATACAGAGAGAGAGAGAATGGAATACAGAGAGAGAGAGAGAGAATGGAATACAGAGAGAGAGAGAATGGAATACAGAGAGAGAGAGAGAGAATGGAATACAGAGAGAGAGAGAGAGAATGGAATACAGAGAGAGAATGGAATACAGAGAGAGAGAGAATGGAATACAGAGAGAGAGAGAATGGAATACAGAGAGAGAGAATGGAATACAGAGAGAGAGAGAGAGAATGGAATACAGAGTGAGAGAGAATGGAATACAGAGAGAGAGAGAATGGAATACAGAGAGAGAGAGAATGGAATACAGAGAGAGAGAATGGAATACAGAGAGAGAGGGAATGGAATACAGAGAGAGAGAGAGGGAATGGAATACAGAGAGAGAGAGAGGGAATGGAATACAGAGAGAGAGAGAGAGAATGGAATACAGAGAGAGAGAGAGAGAATGGAATACAGAGAGAGAGAGAGAGTGGAATACAGAGAGAGAGAGAGAGAGTGGAATACAGAGAGAGAGAGAGTATGGAATACAGAGAGAGAGAGAGAGAGAGAATGGAATACAGAGAGAGAGAGAGAGAGAATGGAATACAGAGAGAGAGAGAGAGAGAGAGAATGGAATACAGAGAGAGAGAGAGAATGGAATACAGAGAGAGAGAGAGAATTGAATACAGAGAGAGAGAGAGGGAATGGAATACAGAGAGAGAGAATGGAATACAGAGAGAGAGAATGGAATAGAGAGAGAGAGAGAGAATGGAATACAGAGAGAGAGAGAATGGAATACAGAAAGAGAGAGAATGGAATACAGAGAGAGAGAGAGAATGGAATACAGAGAGAGAGAGAGAATGGAATACAGAGAGAGAGAGAGAATGGAATACAGAGAGAGAGAGAGAATGGAATACAGAGAGAGAGAGAGAATGGAATACAGAGAGAGAGAGAGAGAGAATGGAATACAGAGAGAGAGAGAATGGAATACAGAGCGAGAGAGAATGGGATACAGAGCGAGAGAGAATGGAATACAGAGCGAGAGAGAATGGAATACAGAGCGAGAGAGAATGGAATACAGAGAGAGAGAGAGAGAATGGAATACAGAGAGAGAGAGAGAGAATGGAATACAGAGAGAGAGAGAGAGAGGAAAACAGAGAGAGAGAGAATGGAATACAGAGAGAGAGAGAGAATGGAATACAGAGAGAGAGAGAGAGAATGGAATACAGAGAGGGAGAGAGAGAATGGAATACAGAGAGAGAGAGAGAGAATGGAATACAGAGAGAGAGAGAGAGAATGGAATACAGAGAGAGAGAGAATGGAATACAGAGAGAGAGAGAGAGAATGGAATACAGAGAGAGAGAGAGGGAATGGAATACAGAGAGAGAGAGAGAGAATGGAATACAGAGAGAGAGAGAGAGAATGGAATACAGAGAGAGAGAGAGAGAATGGAATACAGAGAGAGAGGGAATGGAATACAGAGAGAGAGAGAGAATGGAATACAGAGAGAGAGAGAATGGAATACAGAGAGAGAGAGAGAATGGAATACAGAGAGAGAGAGAGAATGGAATACAGAGAGAGAGAATGGAATACAGAGAGAGAGAATGGAATACAGAGAGAGAGAATGGAATACAGAGAGAGAGAGAGAGAATGGAATACAGAGAGAGAGAGAATGGAATACAGAGAGAGAGAGAATGGAATACAGAGAGAGAGAGAGAGAGAATGGAATACAGAGAGAGAGAGAGAGAATGGAATACAGAGAGAGAGAGAGAGAATGGAATACAGAGAGAGAGAGAGAGAATGGAATACAGCGAGAGAGAGAATGGAATACAGAGAGAGAGAGAGAGGAATACAGAGAGAGAGAGAGAGAATGGAATACAGAGAGAGAGAGAATGGAATACAGAGAGAGAGAGAATGGAATACAGAGAGAGAGAGAATGGAATACAGAGAGAGAGAGAGTAATACAGAGAGAGAGAGAGGAATACAGAGAGAGAGAGAGAGAATGGAATACAGAGAGAGAGAGAATGGAATACAGAGAGAGAGAGAGAGAGGAATACAGAGAGAGAGAGAGAATGGAATACAGAGAGAGAGAGAATGGAATACAGAGAGAGAGAGAATGGAATACAGAGAGAGAGAGAGAGAATGGAATACAGAGAGAGAGAGAGAGAATGGAATACAGAGAGAGAGAGAATGGAATACAGAGAGAGAGAGAATGGAATACAGAGAGAGAGAGAGAGAATGGAATACAGAGAGAGAGAGAGAGAATGGAATACAGAGAGAGAGAGAGAGAATGGAATACAGAGAGAGAGAGAATGGAATACAGAGAGAGAGAGAGAGAATGGAATACAGAGAGAGAGAGAGAGAATGGAATACAGAGAGAGAGAGAGAATGGAATACAGAGAGAGAGAGAGAATGGAATACAGAGAGGGAGAGAGAGAATGGAATACAGAGAGAGAGAGAGAGAATGGAATACAGAGAGAGAGAGAATGGAATACAGAGAGAGAGAGAGAGAATGGAATACAGAGAGAGAGAGAATGGAATACAGAGAGAGAGAGAGAGAATGGAATACAGAGAGGGAGAGAGAGAATGGAATACAGAGAGAGAGAGAGAGAATGGAATACAGAGAGAGAGAGAGAGAATGGAATACAGAGAGAGAGAGAATGGAATACAGAGAGAGAGAGAGAATGGAATACAGAGAGAGAGAGAGAGAATGGAATACAGAGAGGGAGAGAGAGAATGGAATACAGAGAGAGAGAGAGAGAATGGAATACAGAGAGAGAGAGAATGGAATACAGAGAGAGAGAGAATGGAATACAGAGAGAGAGAGAGAATGGAATACAGAGAGAGAGAGAGAGAATGGAATACAGAGAGGGAGAGAGAGAATGGAATACAGAGAGAGAGAGAGAGAATGGAATACAGAGAGAGAGAGAATGGAATACAGAGAGGGAGAGAGAGAATGGAATACAGAGAGAGAGAGAGAGAATGGAATACAGAGAGAGAGAGAGAGAATGGAATACAGAGAGAGAGAGAGAGAATGGAATACAGAGAGAGAGAGAGAGAATGGAATACAGAGAGAGAGAGAATGGAATACAGAGAGAGAGAGAGAGAATGGAATACAGAGAGGGAGAGAGAGAATGGAATACAGAGAGGGAGGGAGAGAATGGAATACAGAGAGAGAGAGAGAGAATGGAATACAGAGAGAGAGAGAGAGAATGGAATACAGAGAGAGAGAGAATGGAATACAGAGAGAGAGAGAATGGAATACAGAGAGAGAGAGAGAGAATGGAATACAGAGAGGGAGAGAGAGAATGGAATACAGAGAGAGAGAGAGAGAATGGAATACAGAGAGAGAGAGAGAGAATGGAATACAGAGAGAGAGAGAGAGAATGGAATACAGAGAGAGAGAGAGAGAATGGAATACAGAGAGAGAGAGAATGGAATACAGAGAGAGAGAGAGAGAATGGAATACAGAGAGAGAGAGAGAGAATGGATTACAGAGAGAGAGAGAGAGAATGGAATACAGAGAGAGAGAGAGAGAATGGAATACAGAGAGAGAGAGAGAGAATGGAATACAGAGAGGGAGAGAGAGAATGGAATACAGAGAGAGAGAGAATGGAATACAGAGAGGGAGAGAGAGAATGGAATACAGAGAGAGAGAGAGAGAATGGAATACAGAGAGAGAGAGAATGGAATACAGAGAGAGAGAGAGAATGGAATACAGAGAGGGAGAGAGAGAATGGAATACAGAGAGAGAGAGAGAGAATGGAATACAGAGAGAGAGAGAGAGAATGGAATACAGAGAGAGAGAGAATGGAATACAGAGAGAGAGAGAGAATGGAATACAGAGAGAGAGAGAGAGAATGGAATACAGAGAGAGAGAGAGAGAATGGAATACAGAGAGAGAGAGAATGGAATACAGAGAGAGAGAGAGAGAGAATGGAATACAGAGAGGGAGAGAGAGAATGGAATACAGAGAGAGAGAGAGAGAATGGAATACAGAGAGAGAGAGAGAGAATGGAATACAGAGAGAGATAGAATGGAATACAGAGAGAGAGAGAGAGATGGAATACAGAGAGAGAGAGAGAGAATGGAATACAGAGAGGGAGAGAGAGAATGGAATACAGAGAGAGAGAGAGAGAATGGAATACAGAGAGAGAGAGAGAGAGAATGGAATACAGAGAGAGAGAGAGAGAATGGAATACAGAGAGAGAGAGAATGGAATACAGAGAGAGAGAGAGAGAATGGAATACAGAGAGAGAGAGAATGGAATACAGAGAGAGAGAGAGAGAATGGAATACAGAGAGAGAGAGAGAGAATGGAATACAGAGAGAGAGAGAGAGAATGGAATACAGAGAGAGAGAGAGAGAATGGAATAGAGAGAGGGAGAGAGAGAATGGAATACAGAGAGAGAGAGAGAGAATGGAATACAGAGAGAGAGAGAGAGAATGGAATACAGAGAGAGAGAGAATGGAATACAGAGAGAGAGAGAGAGAATGGAATACAGAGAGGGAGAGAGAGAATGGAATACAGAGAGAGAGAGAGAGAATGGAATACAGAGAGAGAGAGAGAGAATGGAATACAGAGAGAGAGAGAGAGAATGGAATACAGAGAGAGAGAGAGGGAATGGAATAGAGAGAGGGAGAGAGAGAATGGAATACAGAGAGAGAGAGAGAGAATGGAATACAGAGAGAGAGAGAGAGAATGGAATACAGAGAGAGAGAGAATGGAATACAGAGAGAGAGAGAGAGAATGGAATACAGAGAGGGAGAGAGAGAATGGAATACAGAGAGAGAGAGAGAGAATGGAATACAGAGAGAGAGAGAGAGAATGGAATACAGAGAGAGAGAGAGAGAATGGAATACAGAGAGAGAGAGAGAGAATGGAATACAGAGAGAGAGAGAGAGAATGGAATACAGAGAGAGAGAGAATGGAATACAGAGAGAGAGAGAGAGAATGGAATACAGAGAGGGAGAGAGAGAATGGAATACAGAGAGAGAGAGAGAGAATGGAATACAGAGAGAGAGAGAGAGAATGGAATACAGAGAGAGAGAGAGAGAATGGAATACAGAGAGAGAGAGAGAGAATGGAATACAGAGAGAGAGAGAGAGAATGGAATAGAGAGAGGGAGAGAGAGAATGGAATACAGAGAGAGAGAGAGAGAATGGAATACAGAGAGAGAGAGAGAGAATGGAATACAGAGAGAGAGAGAGAGAATGGAATACAGAGAGAGAGAGAGAGAATGGAATACAGAGAGAGAGAGAGAGAGAATGGAATACAGAGAGGGAGAGAGAGAATGGAATACAGAGAGAGAGAGAGAGAATGGAATACAGAGAGAGAGAGAGAGAATGGAATACAGAGAGAGAGAGAATTGAATACAGAGAGAGAGAGAATGGAATACAGAGAGAGAGAGAGAGAATGGAATACAGAGAGGGAGAGAGAGAATGGAATACAGAGAGAGAGAGAGAGAATGGAATACAGAGAGAGAGAGAGGGAATGGAATACAGAGAGAGAGAGAGAGAATGGAATACAGAGAGAGAGAGAGAATGGAATACAGAGAGAGAGAGAGAGAATGGAATACAGAGAGAGAGAGAATGGAATACAGAGAGAGAGAGAATGGAATACAGAGAGAGAGAGAATGGAATACAGAGAGAGAGAGAATGGAATACAGAGAGAGAGAGAGAATGGAATACAGAGAGAGAGAGAGAGAATGGAATACAGAGAGAGAGAGAGGGAATGGAATACAGAGAGAGAGAGAGAGAATGGAATACAGAGAGAGAGAGAGGGAATGGAATACAGAGAGAGAGAGAGGGAATGGAATACAGAGAGAGAGAGAGGGAATGGAATACAGAGAGAGAGAGAGAATGGAATACAGAGAGAGAGAGAGAGAATGGAATACAGAGAGAGAGAGAGAGAATGGAATACAGAGAGAGAGAGAGAGAATGGAATACAGAGAGAGAGAGAGAGAATGGAATACAGAGAGAGAGAGAGAGAATGGAATACAGAGAGAGAGAGAGAGAATGGAATACAGAGAGAGAGAGAGAGAATGGAATACAGAGAGAGAGAGAGAGAATGGAATACAGAGAGAGAGAGAGAGAATGGAATACAGAGAGAGAGAGAGAGAATGGAATACAGAGAGAGAGAGAGAGAATGGAATACAGAGAGAGAGAATGGAATACAGAGAGGGAGAGAGAGAATGGAATACAGAGAGAGAGAGAATGGAATACAGAGAGAGAGAGAGAGAATGGAATACAGAGAGAGAGAGAGAGAATGGAATACAGAGAGGGAGAGAGAGAATGGAATACAGAGAGAGAGAGAGAGAATGGAATACAGAGAGAGAGAGAGAGAATGGAATACAGAGAGAGAGAGAGGGAATGGAATACAGAGAGAGAGAGAGGGAATGGAATACAGAGAGAGAGAGAGGGAATGGAATACAGAGAGAGAGAGAGAATGGAATACAGAGAGAGAGAGAGAGAATGGAATACAGAGAGAGAGAGAGAGAATGGAATACAGAGAGAGAGAGAGAGAATGGAATACAGAGAGAGAGAGAGAGAATGGAATACAGAGAGAGAGAGAGAATGGAATACAGAGAGGGAGAGAGAGAATGGAATACAGAGAGAGAGAGAGAGAATGGAATACAGAGAGAGAGAGAGAGAATGGAATACAGAGAGAGAGAGAGAGAATGGAATACAGAGAGAGAGAGAATGGAATACAGAGAGAGAGAGAGAGAATGGAATACAGAGAGAGAGAGAGAGAATGGAATACAGAGAGAGAGAGAATGGAATACAGAGAGAGAGAGAGAGAATGGAATACAGAGAGGGAGAGAGAGAATGGAATACAGAGAGAGAGAGAGAGAATGGAATACAGAGAGAGAGAGAGAGAATGGAATACAGAGAGAGAGAGAGGGAATGGAATACAGAGAGAGAGAGAGAGAATGGAATACAGAGAGGGAGAGAGAGAATGGAATACAGAGAGAGAGAGAGAGAATGGAATACAGCCAGAGAGAGAATGGAATACAGAGAGAGAGAGAATGGAATACAGAGAGAGAGAGAGAGAATGGAATACAGAGAGAGAGAGAGAGAATGGAATACAGAGAGGGAGAGAGAGAATGGAATACAGAGAGAGAGAGAGAGAATGGAATACAGAGAGGAGAGAGAGAATGGAATACAGAGAGAGAGAGAGAGAATGGAATACAGAGAGAGAGAGAGAGAATGGAATACAGAGAGAGAGAGAATGGAATACAGAGAGAGAGAGAGAGAATGGAATACAGAGAGGGAGAGAGAGAATGGAATACAGAGAGAGAGAGAGAGAATGGAATACAGAGAGAGAGAGAGAGAATGGAATACAGAGAGAGAGAGAGAGAATGGAATACAGAGAGAGAGAGAGAGAATGGAATACAGAGAGAGAGAGAGGGAATGGAATAGAGAGAGGGAGAGAGAGAATGGAATACAGAGAGAGAGAGAGAGAATGGAATACAGAGAGAGAGAGAGAGAATGGAATACAGAGAGAGAGAGAGAGAATGGAATACAGAGAGAGAGAGAGAGAATGGAATACAGAGAGAGAGAGAATGGAATACAGAGAGAGAGAGAATGGAATACAGAGAGAGAGAGAGAGAATGGAATACAGAGAGGGAGAGAGAGAATGGAATACAGAGAGAGAGAGAGAGAATGGAATACAGAGAGAGAGAGAGAGAATGGAATACAGAGAGAGAGAGAATGGAATACAGAGAGAGAGAGAGAGAATGGAATACAGAGAGAGAGAGAATGGAATACAGAGAGAGAGAGAGAGAATGGAATACAGAGAGAGAGAGAGAGAATGGAATACAGAGAGAGAGAGAGAGAATGGAATACAGAGAGGGAGAGAATGGAATACAGAGAGAGAGAGAGAGAATGGAATACAGAGAGAGAGAGAGAGAATGGAATACAGAGAGGGAGAGAGAGAATGGAATACAGAGAGAGAGAGAATGGAATACAGAGAGAGAGAGAGAATGGAATACAGAGAGAGAGAGAGAGAATGGAATACAGAGAGGGAGAGAGAGAATGGAATACAGAGAGAGAGAGAGAGAATGGAATACAGAGAGAGAGAGAGAGAATGGAATACAGAGAGAGAGAGAGAGAATGGAATACAGAGAGAGAGAGAGAGAATGGAATACAGAGAGGGAGAGAGAGAATGGAATACAGAGAGAGAGAGAGAGAGAGAGAATGGAATACAGAGAGAGAGAGAATGGAATACAGAGAGAGAGAGAATGGACTACAGAGAGAGAGAGAGAGAATGGAATACAGAGAGGGAGAGAGAGAATGGAATACAGAGAGAGAGAGAGAGAATGGAATACAGAGAGAGAGAGAGAGAATGGAATACAGAGAGAGAGAGAGAGAATGGAATACAGAGAGAGAGAGAGGGAATGGAATACAGAGAGAGAGAGAGAGAATGGAATACAGAGAGAGAGAGAGAGAATGGAATACAGAGAGAGAGAGAGAGAATGGAATACAGAGAGAGAGAGAATGGAATACAGAGAGAGAGAGAATGGAATACAGAGAGAGAGAGAATGGAATACAGAGAGAGAGAGAGAATGGAATACAGAGAGAGAGAGAGAGAATGGAATACAGAGAGAGAGAGAGGGAATGGAATACAGAGAGAGAGAGAGAGAATGGAATACAGAGAGAGAGAGAGGGAATGGAATACAGAGAGAGAGAGAGGAATGGAATACAGAGAGAGAGAGGGAATGGAATACAGAGAGAGAGAGAGAATGGAATACAGAGAGAGAGAGAATGGAATACAGAGAGAGAGAGAATGGAATACAGAGAGAGAGAGAATGGAATACAGAGAGAGAGAGAGAGAATGGAATACAGAGAGGAGAGAGAGAATGGAATACAGAGAGAGAGAGAGAGAATGGAATACAGAGAGAGAGAGAGAGAATGGAATACAGAGAGAGAGAGAGAGAATGGAATACAGAGAGAGAGAGAGGGAATGGAATACAGAGAGAGAGAGAGGGAATGGAATACAGAGAGAGAGAGAGGGAATGGAATACAGAGAGAGAGAGAGAGAATGGAATACAGAGAGAGAGAGAGAGAATGGAATACAGAGAGAGAGAGAATGGAATACAGAGAGAGAGAGAATGGAATACAGAGAGAGAGAGAATGGAATACAGAGAGAGAGAGAATGGAATACAGAGAGAGAGAGAATGGAATACAGAGAGAGAGAGAGAGAGAGAGAATGGAATACAGAGAGAGAGAGAGAGAATGGAATACAGAGAGAGAGAGAGAGAATGGAATACAGAGAGAGAGAGAGGGAATGGAATACAGAGAGAGAGAGAGAGAATGGAATACAGAGAGAGAGAGAGAGAATGGAATACAGAGAGAGAGGGAATGGAATACAGAGAGAGAGAGAGAATGGAATACAGAGAGAGAGAGAATGGAATACAGAGAGAGAGAGAATGGAATACAGAGAGAGAGAGAATGGAATACAGAGAGAGAGAGAATGGAATACAGAGAGAGAGAGAATGGAATACAGAGAGAGAGAGAATGGAATACAGAGAGAGAGAGAATGGAATACAGAGAGAGAGAGAATGGAATACAGAGAGAGAGAGAGAGAATGGAATACAGAGAGAGAGAGAATGGAATACAGAGAGAGAGAGAGAGAATGGAATACAGAGAGAGAGAGAGAGAATGGAATACAGAGAGAGAATGGAATACAGAGAGAGAGAGAATGGAATACAGAGAGAGAGAGAATGGAATACAGAGAGAGAGAATGGAATACAGAGAGAGAGAGAGAGAATGGAATACAGAGTGAGAGAGAATGGAATACAGAGAGAGAGAGAATGGAATACAGAGAGAGAGAGAATGGAATACAGAGAGAGAGAGAATGGAATACAGAGAGAGAGGGAATGGAATACAGAGAGAGAGAGAGGGAATGGAATACAGAGAGAGAGAGAGGGAATGGAATACAGAGAGAGAGAGAGAGAATGGAATACAGAGAGAGAGAGAGAGAATGGAATACAGAGAGAGAGAGAGAGTGGAATACAGAGAGAGAGAGAGAGAGTGGAATACAGAGAGAGAGAGAGTATGGAATACAGAGAGAGAGAGAGAGAGAGAATGGAATACAGAGAGAGAGAGAGAGAGAATGGAATACAGAGAGAGAGAGAGAGAGAGAGAATGGAATACAGAGAGAGAGAGAGAATGGAATACAGAGAGAGAGAGAGAATTGAATACAGAGAGAGAGAGAGGGAATGGAATACAGAGAGAGAGAATGGAATACAGAGAGAGAGAATGGAATAGAGAGAGAGAGAGAGAATGGAATACAGAGAGAGAGAGAATGGAATACAGAAAGAGAGAGAATGGAATACAGAGAGAGAGAGAGAATGGAATACAGAGAGAGAGAGAGAATGGAATACAGAGAGAGAGAGAGAATGGAATACAGAGAGAGAGAGAGAATGGAATACAGAGAGAGAGAGAGAATGGAATACAGAGAGAGAGAGAGAGAGAATGGAATACAGAGAGAGAGAGAATGGAATACAGAGCGAGAGAGAATGGGATACAGAGCGAGAGAGAATGGAATACAGAGCGAGAGAGAATGGAATACAGAGCGAGAGAGAATGGAATACAGAGAGAGAGAGAGAGAATGGAATACAGAGAGAGAGAGAGAGAATGGAATACAGAGAGAGAGAGAGAGAGGAAAACAGAGAGAGAGAGAATGGAATACAGAGAGAGAGAGAGAATGAATACAGGGAGGGAGAGAGAGAATGGAATACAGAGAGGGAGAGAGAGAATGGAATACAGAGAGAGAGAGAGAGAATGGAATACAGAGAGAGAGAGAGAGAATGGAATACAGAGAGAGAGAGAATGGAATACAGAGAGAGAGAGAGAGAATGGAATACAGAGAGAGAGAGAGGGAATGGAATACAGAGAGAGAGAGAGAGAATGGAATACAGAGAGAGAGAGAGAGAATGGAATACAGAGAGAGAGAGAGAGAATGGAATACAGAGAGAGAGGGAATGGAATACAGAGAGAGAGAGAGAATGGAATACAGAGAGAGAGAGAATGGAATACAGAGAGAGAGAGAGAATGGAATACAGAGAGAGAGAGAATGGAATACAGAGAGAGAGAGAATGGAATACAGAGAGAGAGAGAGAGAATGGAATACAGAGAGGGAGAGAGAGAATGGAATACAGAGAGAGAGAGAGAGAATGGAATACAGAGAGAGAGAGAGAGAGAATGGAATACAGAGAGAGAGAGAGAGAATGGAATACAGAGAGAGAGAGAGGGAATGGAATACAGAGAGAGAGAGAGAGAATGGAATACAGAGAGAGAGAGAGAATGGAATACAGAGAGAGAGAGAGAATGGAATACAGAGAGAGAGAGAATGGAATACAGAGAGAGAGAGAATGGAATACAGAGAGAGAGGGAGAGAATGGAATACAGAGAGAGAGAGAGAGAATGGAATACAGAGAGAGAGAGAGGGAATGGAATACAGAGAGAGAGAGAGAGAATGGAATACAGAGAGAGAGAGAGGGAATGGAATACAGAGAGAGAGAGAGGGAATGGAATACAGAGAGAGAGAGGGAATGGAATACAGAGAGAGAGAGAGAGAATGGAATACAGAGAGAGAGAGAATGGAATACAGAGAGAGAGAGAATGGAATACAGAGAGAGAGAGAATGGAATACAGAGAGAGAGAGAGAGAATGGAATACAGAGAGGGAGAGAGAGAATGGAATACAGAGAGAGAGAGAGAGAATGGAATACAGAGAGAGAGAGAGAGAATGGAATACAGAGAGAGAGAGAGAGAATGGAATACAGAGAGAGAGAGAGGGAATGGAATACAGAGAGAGAGAGAGGGAATGGAATACAGAGAGAGAGAGAGAGAATGGAATACAGAGAGAGAGAGAATGGAATACAGAGAGAGAGAGAATGGAATACAGAGAGAGAGAGAGAGAATGGAATACAGAGAGGGAGAGAGAGAATGGAATACAGAGAGAGAGAGAGAGAATGGAATACAGAGAGAGAGAGAGAGAATGGAATACAGAGAGAGAGAGAGAGAATGGAATACAGAGAGAGAGAGAGGGAATGGAATACAGAGAGAGAGAGAGAATGGAATACAGAGAGAGAGAGAGAATGGAATACAGAGAGAGAGAGAGAGAATGGAATACAGAGAGAGAGAGAATGGAATACAGAGAGAGAGAGAATGGAATACAGAGAGAGAGAGAATGGAATACAGAGAGAGAGAGAGAGAATGGAATACAGAGAGAGAGAGAGAGAATGGAATACAGAGAGAGAGAGAGGGAATGGAATACAGAGAGAGAGAGAGGGAATGGAATACAGAGAGAGAGAGAGAGAATGGAATACAGAGAGAGAGAGAGAGGGAATGGAATACAGAGAGAGAGAGAGGGAATGGAATACAGAGAGAGAGAGGGAATGGAATACAGAGAGAGAGAGAGAATGGAATACAGAGAGAGAGAGAATGGAATACAGAGAGAGAGAGAATGGAATACAGAGAGAGAGAGAATGGAATACAGAGAGAGAGAGAGAGAATGGAATACAGAGAGGGAGAGAGAGAATGGAATACAGAGAGAGAGAGAGAGAATGGAATACAGAGAGAGAGAGAGAGAATGGAATACAGAGAGAGAGAGAGGGAATGGAATACAGAGAGAGAGAGAGGGAATGGAATACAGAGAGAGAGAGAGGGAATGGAATACAGAGAGAGAGAGGGAATGGAATACAGAGAGAGAGAGAGAATGGAATACAGAGAGAGAGAGAATGGAATACAGAGAGAGAGAGAATGGAATACAGAGAGAGAGAGAATGGAATACAGAGAGAGAGAGAGAGAATGGAATACAGAGAGGGAGAGAGAGAATGGAATACAGAGAGAGAGAGAGAGAATGGAATACAGAGAGAGAGAGAGAGAATGGAATACAGAGAGAGAGAGAGGGAATGGAATACAGAGAGAGAGAGAGGGAATGGAATACAGAGAGAGAGAGAGGGAATGGAATACAGAGAGAGAGAGAGAGAATGGAATACAGAGAGAGAGAGAGAGAATGGAATACAGAGAGAGAGAGAATGGAATACAGAGAGAGAGAGAGAGAGAGAATGGAATACAGAGAGAGAGAGAGAGAATGGAATACAGAGAGAGAGAGAGAGAATGGAATACAGAGAGAGAGAGAGGGAATGGAATACAGAGAGAGAGAGAGAGAATGGAATACAGAGAGAGAGAGAGAGAATGGAATACAGAGAGAGAGGGAATGGAATACAGAGAGAGAGAGAGAATGGAATACAGAGAGAGAGAGAATGGAATACAGAGAGAGAGAGAATGGAATACAGAGAGAGAGAGAATGGAATACAGAGAGAGAGAGAATGGAATACAGAGAGAGAGAGAGAGAATGGAATACAGAGAGAGAGAGAATGGAATACAGAGAGAGAGAGAGAGAATGGAATACAGAGAGAGAGAGAGAGAATGGAATACAGAGAGAGAATGGAATACAGAGAGAGAGAGAATGGAATACAGAGAGAGAGAGAATGGAATACAGAGAGAGAGAGAGAGAATGGAATACAGAGTGAGAGAGAATGGAATACAGAGAGAGAGAGAATGGAATACAGAGAGAGAGAGAATGGAATACAGAGAGAGAGGGAATGGAATACAGAGAGAGAGAGAGGGAATGGAATACAGAGAGAGAGAGAGGGAATGGAATACAGAGAGAGAGAGAGAGAATGTAATACAGAGAGAGAGAGAGAGAATGGAATAGAGAGAGAGAGGGAATGTGGAATAGAGAGAGAGAGAGAGAGGGAATGTGGAATAGAGAGAGAGAGGGAATGTGGAATAGAGAGAGAGAGAGAGAGAGAATGGAATACAGAGAGAGAGAGAGAGAGAATGGAATACAGAGAGAGAGAGAGAGAGAGAATGGAATACAGAGAGAGAGAGAGAATGGAATACAGAGAGAGAGAGAGAATTGAATACAGAGAGAGAGAGAGGGAATGGAATACAGAGAGAGAGAATGGAATACAGAGAGAGAGAATGGAATAGAGAGAGAGAGAATGGAATACAGAGAGAGAGAGAATGGAATACAGAGAGAGAGAGAATGGAATACAGAGAGAGAGAGAGAATGGAATACAGAGAGAGAGAGAGAATGGAATACAGAGAGAGAGAGAGAATGGAATACAGAGAGAGAGAGAGAATGGAATACAGAGAGAGAGAGAGAATGGAATACAGAGAGAGAGAGAGAATGTAATACAGAGAGAGAGAGAGAATGGAATACAGAGAGAGAGAGAGAGAGAATGGAATACAGAGAGAGAGAGAATGGAATACAGAGCGAGAGAGAATGGGATACAGAGCGAGAGAGAATGGAATACAGAGCGAGAGAGAATGGAATACAGAGCGAGAGAGAATGGAATACAGAGAGAGAGAGAGAGAATGGAATACAGAGAGAGAGAGAGAGAATGGAATACAGAGAGAGAGAGAGAGAGGAATACAGAGAGAGAGAGAATGGAATACAGAGAGAGAGAGAGAATGGAATACAGAGAGAGAGAGAGAGAATGGAATACAGAGAGGGAGAGAGAGAATGGAATACAGAGAGAGAGAGAGAGAATGGAATACAGAGAGAGAGAGAGAGAATGGAATACAGAGAGAGAGAGAGAGATTGTAATACAGAGAGAGAGAGAGAGAATGGAATACAGAGAGAGAGAGAGGGAATGGAATACAGAGAGAGAGAGAGAGAATGGAATACAGAGAGAGAGAGAGAGAATGGAATACAGAGAGAGAGGGAATGGAATACAGAGAGAGAGAGAGAATGGAATACAGAGAGAGAGAGAATGGAATACAGAGAGAGAGAGAATGGAATACAGAGAGAGAGAGAATGGAATACAGAGAGAGAGAGAATGGAATACAGAGAGAGAGAGAATGGAATACAGAGAGAGAGAGAATGGAATACAGAGAGAGAGAGAATGGAATACAGAGAGAGAGAGAGAGAATGGAATACAGAGAGAGAGAGAATGGAATACAGAGAGAGAGAGAGAGAATGGAATACAGAGAGAGAGAGAATGGAATACAGAGAGAGAGAGAATGGAATACAGAGAGAGAGAGAATGGAATACAGAGAGAGAGAATGGAATACAGAGAGAGAGAGAGAGAGAATGGAATACAGAGTGAGAGAGAATGGAATACAGAGAGAGAGAGAATGGAATACAGAGAGAGAGAGAATGGAATACAGAGAGAGAGGGAATGGAATACAGAGAGAGAGAGAGGGAATGGAATACAGAGAGAGAGAGAGGGAATGGAATACAGAGAGAGAGAGAGAGAATGGAATACAGAGAGAGAGAGAGAGAATGGAATACAGAGAGAGAGAGAGAGTGGAATACAGAGAGAGAGAGAGAGAGTGGAATACAGAGAGAGAGAGAGAGAGTGGAATACAGAGAGAGAGAGAGTATGGAATACAGAGAGAGAGAGAGAGAGAGAATGGAATACAGAGAGAGAGAGAGAGAGAATGGAATACAGAGAGAGAGAGAGAGAGAGAGAATGGAATACAGAGAGAGAGAGAGAATGGAATACAGAGAGAGAGAGAGAATGGAATACAGAGAGAGAGAGAATGGAATACAGAGAGAGAGAGAGGGAATGGAATACAGAGAGAGAGAGAGAGAATGGAATACAGAGAGAGAGAGAGAATGGAATACAGAGAGAGAGAGAGAATGGAATACAGAGAGAGAGAGAGAATGGAATACAGAGAGAGAGAGAGGGAATGGAATACAGAGAGAGAGAGAGAATGGAATACAGAGAGAGAGAGAGAGAGAATGGAATACAGAGAGAGAGAGAATGGAATACAGAGCGAGAGAGAATGGGATACAGAGCGAGAGAGAATGGAATACAGAGCGAGAGAGAATGGAATACAGAGCGAGAGAGAATGGAATACAGAGCGAGAGAGAATGGAATACAGAGCGAGAGAGAATGGAATACAGAGCGAGAGAGAATGGAATACAGAGAGAGAGAGAGAGAATGGAATACAGAGAGAGAGAGAGAGAATGGAATACAGAGAGAGAGAGAGAGAATGGAATACAGAGAGAGAGAGAGAGAGGAATACAGAGAGAGAGAGAGAGAGAGAGAGAGAGGAATACAGAGAGAGAGCGAATGGAATACAGAGAGAGAGCGAATGGAATACAGAGAGAGAGAATGGAATACAGAGAGAGAGAATGGAATACAGAGAGAGAGAGAGAGAATGGAATACAGAGAGAGAGAGAGAATGGAATACAGAGAGAGAGAATGGAATACAGAGAGAGAGAATGGAATACAGAGAGAGAGAATGGAATACAGAGAGAGAGAGCGAGAGGAATACAGAGAGAGAGAGAGAGAGAGGAATACAGAGAGAGAGAGAGAGAGAGGAATACAGAGAGAGAGCGAATGGAATACAGAGAGAGAGCGAATGGAATACAGAGAGAGAGAATGGAATACAGAGAGAGAGAATGGAATACAGAGAGAGAGAATGGAATACAGAGAGAGAGAGAGAGAGGAATACAGAGAGAGAGAGAGAGAGAGGAATACAGAGAGAGAGAGAGAATGGAATACAGAGAGAGAGCGAATGGAATACAGAGAGAGAGAATGGAATACAGAGAGAGAGAATGGAATACAGAGAGAGAGAGAGAGAATGGAATACAGAGAGAGAGAATGGAATACAGAGAGAGAGAATGGAATACAGAGAGAGAGAATGGAATACAGAGAGAGAGAGAGAGAATGGAATACAGAGAGAGAGAATGGAATACAGAGAGAGAGAATGGAATACAGAGAGAGAGAATGGAATACAGAGAGAGAGAGAGAGAATGGAATACAGAGAGAGAGAATGGAATACAGAGAGAGAGAATGGAATACAGAGAGAGAGAATGGAATACAGAGAGAGAGAATGGAATACAGAGAGAGAGAGAGAGAATGGAATACAGAGAGAGAGAATGGAATACAGAGAGAGAGAATGGAATACAGAGAGAGAGAATGGAATACAGAGAGAGAGAATGGAATACAGAGAGAGAGAATGGAATACAGAGAGAGAGAGAGAGAATGGAATACAGAGAGAGAGAGAGAATGGAATACAGAGAGAGAGAGAGAATGGAATACAGAGAGAGAGAGAGAATGGAATACAGAGAGAGAGAGAGAATGGAATACAGAGAGAGAGAGAGAATGGAATACAGAGAGAGAGAGAGAATGGAATACAGAGAGAGAGAATGGAATACAGAGAGAGAGAATGGAATACAGAGAGAGAGAGAGAGAATGGAATACAGAGAGAGAGAGAGAGAATGGAATACAGAGAGAGAGAGAGAATGGAATACAGAGAGAGAGAGAGAATGGAATACAGAGAGAGAGAGAGAGAATGGAATACAGAGAGAGAGAGAGAGAATGGAATACAGAGAGAGAGAGAGAGAATGGAATACAGAGAGAGAGAGAGAGAATGGAATACAGAGAGAGAGAGAGAGAATGGAATACAGAGAGAGAGAGAGAATGGTATACAGAGAGAGAGAGAGAGAGAGAATGGTATACAGAGAGAGAGAGAGGGAATGGAATACAGAGAGAGAGAGAGAATGGAATACAGAGAGAGAGAGAATGGAATACAGAGAGAGAGAGAATGGAATACAGAGAGAGAGAGAATGGAATACAGAGAGAGAGGGAGAGAATGGAATACAGAGAGAGAGAGAGAGAATGGAATACAGAGAGAGAGAGAGGGAATGGAATACAGAGAGAGAGAGAGAGAATGGAATACAGAGAGAGAGAGAGGGAATGGAATACAGAGAGAGAGAGAGGGAATGGAATACAGAGAGAGAGAGGGAATGGAATACAGAGAGAGAGAGAGAATGGAATACAGAGAGAGAGAGAATGGAATACAGAGAGAGAGAGAATGGAATACAGAGAGAGAGAGAATGGAATACAGAGAGAGAGAGAGAGAATGGAATACAGAGAGGGAGAGAGAGAATGGAATACAGAGAGAGAGAGAGAGAATGGAATACAGAGAGAGAGAGAGAGAATGGAATACAGAGAGAGAGAGAGAGAATGGAATACAGAGAGAGAGAGAGGGAATGGAATACAGAGAGAGAGAGAGAGGGAATGGAATACAGAGAGAGAGAGAGAGAATGGAATACAGAGAGAGAGAGAATGGAATACAGAGAGAGAGAGAATGGAATACAGAGAGAGAGAGAGAGAATGGAATACAGAGAGGGAGAGAGAGAATGGAATACAGAGAGAGAGAGAGAGAATGGAATACAGAGAGAGAGAGAGAGAATGGAATACAGAGAGAGAGAGAGAGAATGGAATACAGAGAGAGAGAGAGGGAATGGAATACAGAGAGAGAGAGAGAATGGAATACAGAGAGAGAGAGAGAATGGAATACAGAGAGAGAGAGAGAGAATGGAATACAGAGAGAGAGAGAATGGAATACAGAGAGAGAGAGAATGGAATACAGAGAGAGAGAGAATGGAATACAGAGAGAGAGAGAGAGAATGGAATACAGAGAGAGAGAGAGAGAATGGAATACAGAGAGAGAGAGAGGGAATGGAATACAGAGAGAGAGAGAGGGAATGGAATACAGAGAGAGAGAGAGAGAATGGAATACAGAGAGAGAGAGAGGGAATGGAATACAGAGAGAGAGAGAGGGAATGGAATACAGAGAGAGAGAGGGAATGGAATACAGAGAGAGAGAGAGAATGGAATACAGAGAGAGAGAGAATGGAATACAGAGAGAGAGAGAATGGAATACAGAGAGAGAGAGAATGGAATACAGAGAGAGAGAGAGAGAATGGAATACAGAGAGGGAGAGAGAGAATGGAATACAGAGAGAGAGAGAGAGAATGGAATACAGAGAGAGAGAGAGAGAATGGAATACAGAGAGAGAGAGAGGGAATGGAATACAGAGAGAGAGAGAGGGAATGGAATACAGAGAGAGAGAGAGGGAATGGAATACAGAGAGAGAGAGGGAATGGAATACAGAGAGAGAGAGAGAATGGAATACAGAGAGAGAGAGAATGGAATACAGAGAGAGAGAGAATGGAATACAGAGAGAGAGAGAATGGAATACAGAGAGAGAGAGAGAGAATGGAATACAGAGAGGGAGAGAGAGAATGGAATACAGAGAGAGAGAGAGAGAATGGAATACAGAGAGAGAGAGAGAGAATGGAATACAGAGAGAGAGAGAGGGAATGGAATACAGAGAGAGAGAGAGGGAATGGAATACAGAGAGAGAGAGAGGGAATGGAATACAGAGAGAGAGAGAGAGAATGGAATACAGAGAGAGAGAGAGAGAATGGAATACAGAGAGAGAGAGAATGGAATACAGAGAGAGAGAGAATGGAATACAGAGAGAGAGAGAGAGAGAGAATGGAATACAGAGAGAGAGAGAGAGAATGGAATACAGAGAGAGAGAGAGAGAATGGAATACAGAGAGAGAGAGAGGGAATGGAATACAGAGAGAGAGAGAGAGAATGGAATACAGAGAGAGAGAGAGAGAATGGAATACAGAGAGAGAGGGAATGGAATACAGAGAGAGAGAGAATGGAATACAGAGAGAGAGAGAATGGAATACAGAGAGAGAGAGAATGGAATACAGAGAGAGAGAGAATGGAATACAGAGAGAGAGAGAGAGAATGGAATACAGAGAGAGAGAGAGAGAATGGAATACAGAGAGAGAGAGAATGGAATACAGAGAGAGAGAGAATGGAATACAGAGAGAGAGAGAGAGAATGGAATACAGAGAGAGAGAGAGAGAATGGAATACAGAGAGAGAATGGAATACAGAGAGAGAGAGAATGGAATACAGAGAGAGAGAGAATGGAATACAGAGAGAGAGAGAGAGAATGGAATACAGAGTGAGAGAGAATGGAATACAGAGAGAGAGAGAATGGAATACAGAGAGAGAGAGAATGGAATACAGAGAGAGAGGGAATGGAATACAGAGAGAGAGAGAGGGAATGGAATACAGAGAGAGAGAGAGGGAATGGAATACAGAGAGAGAGAGAGAGAATGGAATACAGAGAGAGAGAGAGAGAATGGAATACAGAGAGAGAGAGAGAGTGGAATACAGAGAGAGAGAGAGAGAGTGGAATAGAGAGAGAGAGAGAGTATGGAATACAGAGAGAGAGAGAGAGAGAGAATGGAATACAGAGAGAGAGAGAGAGAGAATGGAATACAGAGAGAGAGAGAGAGAGAGAGAATGGAATACAGAGAGAGAGAGAGAATGGAATACAGAGAGAGAGAGAGAATTGAATACAGAGAGAGAGAGAGGGAATGGAATACAGAGAGAGAGAATGGAATACAGAGAGAGAGAATGGAATAGAGAGAGAGAGACTGGAATACAGAGAGAGAGAGAATGGAATACAGAGAGAGAGAGAATGGAATACAGAGAGAGAGAGAGAATGGAATACAGAGAGAGAGAGAGAATGGAATACAGAGAGAGAGAGAGAATGGAATACAGAGAGAGAGAGAGAATGGAATACAGAGAGAGAGAGAGAATGGAATACAGAGAGAGAGAGAGAATGGAATACAGAGAGAGAGAGAGAGAGAATGGAATACAGAGAGAGAGAGAATGGAATACAGAGTGAGAGAGAATGGGATACAGAGCGAGAGAGAATGGAATACAGTGCGAGAGAGAATGGAATACAGAGCGAGAGAGAATGGAATACAGAGAGAGAGAGAGAGAATGGAATACAGAGAGAGAGAGAGAGAATGGAATACAGAGAGAGAGAGAGAGAGGAATACAGAGAGAGAGAGAATGGAATACAGAGAGAGAGAGAGAATGGAATACAGAGAGAGAGAGAGAGAATGGAATACAGAGAGGGAGAGAGAGAATGGAATACAGAGAGAGAGAGAGAGAATGGAATACAGAGAGAGAGAGAGAGAATGGAATACAGAGAGAGAGAGAGAGAATGGAATACAGAGAGAGAGAGAGAGAATGGAATACAGAGAGAGAGAGAGGGAATGGAATACAGAGAGAGAGAGAGAGAATGGAATACAGAGAGAGAGAGAGAGAATGGAATACAGAGAGAGAGGGAATGGAATACAGAGAGAGAGAGAGAATGGAATACAGAGAGAGAGAGAATGGAATACAGAGAGAGAGAGAATGGAATACAGAGAGAGAGAGAATGGAATACAGAGAGAGAGAGAATGGAATACAGAGAGAGAGAGAATGGAATACAGAGAGAGAGAGAATGGAATACAGAGAGAGAGAGAGAGAATGGAATACAGAGAGAGAGAGAGAGAATGGAATACAGAGAGAGAGAGAATGGAATACAGAGAGAGAGAGAGAGAATGGAATACAGAGAGAGAGAGAATGGAATACAGAGAGAGAGAGAATGGAATACAGAGAGAGAGAGAATGGAATACAGAGAGAGAGAGAATGGAATACAGAGAGAGAGAATGGAATACAGAGAGAGAGAGAGAGAGAATGGAATACAGAGTGAGAGAGAATGGAATACAGAGAGAGAGAGAATGGAATACAGAGAGAGAGAGAATGGAATACAGAGAGAGAGGGAATGGAATACAGAGAGAGAGAGAGGGAATGGAATACAGAGAGAGAGAGAGGGAATGGAATACAGAGAGAGAGAGAGAGAATGGAATACAGAGAGAGAGAGAGAGAATGGAATACAGAGAGAGAGAGAGAGTGGAATACAGAGAGAGAGAGAGAGAGTGGAATACAGAGAGAGAGAGAGAGAGTGGAATACAGAGAGAGAGAGTATGGAATACAGAGAGAGAGAGAGAGAGAGAATGGAATACAGAGAGAGAGAGAGAGAGAATGGAATACAGAGAGAGAGAGAGAGAGAGAGAATGGAATACAGAGAGAGAGAGAGAATGGAATACAGAGAGAGAGAGAGAATGGAATACAGAGAGAGAGAGAGAATGGAATACAGAGAGAGAGAGAGGGAATGGAATACAGAGAGAGAGAATGGAATACAGAGAGAGAGAATGGAATAGAGAGAGAGAGAGAGAATGGAATACAGAGAGAGAGAGAATGGAATACAGAGAGAGAGAGAATGGAATACAGAGAGAGTGAGAGAGAATGGAATACAGAGAGAGAGAGAGAATGGAATACAGAGAGAGAGAGAGAATGGAATACAGAGAGAGAGAGAGAATGGAATACAGAGAGAGAGAGAGGGAATGGAATACAGAGAGAGAGAGAGAATGGAATACAGAGAGAGAGAGAGAGAGAATGGAATACAGAGAGAGAGAGAATGGAATACAGAGCGAGAGAGAATGGGATACAGAGCGAGAGAGAATGGAATACAGAGCGAGAGAGAATGGAATACAGAGCGAGAGAGAATGGAATACAGAGAGAGAGAGAGAGAATGGAATACAGAGAGAGAGAGAGAGAATGGAATACAGAGAGAGAGAGAGAGAGGAATACAGAGAGAGAGAGAGAGAGAGAGAGAGAGGAATACAGAGAGAGAGCGAATGGAATACAGAGAGAGAGCGAATGGAATACAGAGAGAGAGAATGGAATACAGAGAGAGAGAATGGAATACAGAGAGAGAGAATGGAATACAGAGAGAGAGAGAGAGAATGGAATACAGAGAGAGAGAGAGAATGGAATACAGAGAGAGAGAATGGAATACAGAGAGAGAGAATGGAATACAGAGAGAGAGAATGGAATACAGAGAGAGAGAATGGAATACAGAGAGAGAGAGCGAGAGGAATACAGAGAGAGAGAGAGAGAGAGGAATACAGAGAGAGAGAGAGAGAGAGGAATACAGAGAGAGAGCGAATGGAATACAGAGAGAGAGCGAATGGAATACAGAGAGAGAGAATGGAATACAGAGAGAGAGAATGGAATACAGAGAGAGAGAGAGAGAGGAATACAGAGAGAGAGAGAGAGAGAGGAATACAGAGAGAGAGCGAATGGAATACAGAGAGAGAGCGAATGGAATACAGAGAGAGAGAATGGAATACAGAGAGAGAGAATGGAATACAGAGAGAGAGAGAGAGAATGGAATACAGAGAGAGAGAATGGAATACAGAGAGAGAGAATGGAATACAGAGAGAGAGAATGGAATACAGAGAGAGAGAATGGAATACAGAGAGAGAGAGAGAGAATGGAATACAGAGAGAGAGAATGGAATACAGAGAGAGAGAATGGAATACAGAGAGAGAGAATGGAATACAGAGAGAGAGAGAGAATGGAATACAGAGAGAGAGAATGGAATACAGAGAGAGAGAATGGAATACAGAGAGAGAGAATGGAATACAGAGAGAGAGAATGGAATACAGAGAGAGAGAGAGAGAATGGAATACAGAGAGAGAGAATGGAATACAGAGAGAGAGAATGGAATACAGAGAGAGAGAATGGAATACAGAGAGAGAGAATGGAATACAGAGAGAGAGAATGGAATACAGAGAGAGAGAGAGAGAATGGAATACAGAGAGAGAGAGAGAATGGAATACAGAGAGAGAGAGAGAATGGAATACAGAGAGAGAGAGAGAATGGAATACAGAGAGAGAGAGAGAATGGAATACAGAGAGAGAGAGAGAATGGAATACAGAGAGAGAGAGAGAGAATGGAATACAGAGAGAGAGAATGGAATACAGAGAGAGAGAATGGAATACAGAGAGAGAGAGAGAGAATGGAATACAGAGAGAGAGAGAGAGAATGGAATACAGAGAGAGAGAGAGAATGGAATACAGAGAGAGAGAGAGAATGGAATACAGAGAGAGAGAGAGAATGGAATACAGAGAGAGAGAGAGAGAATGGAATACAGAGAGAGAGAGAGAGAATGGAATACAGAGAGAGAGAGAGAGAATGGAATACAGAGAGAGAGAGAGAGAATGGAATACAGAGAGAGAGAGAGAGAATGGAATACAGAGAGAGAGAGAGAATGGAATACAGAGAGAGAGAGAGAATGGTATACAGAGAGAGAGAGAGAGAGAGAATGGTATACAGAGAGAGAGAGAGAGAGAGAATGGAATACAGAGAGAGAGAATGGAATACAGAGAGAGAGAATGGACTACAGAGAGAGAGAATGGACTACAGAGAGAGAGAATGGAATACAGAGAGAGAGAATGGAATACAGAGAGAGAGAGAGAGAATAGAATACAGAGAGAGAGAATGGAATACAGAGAGAGAGAATGGAATACAGAGAGAGAGAATGGAATACAGAGAGAGAGAGAGAGAATGGAATACAGAGAGAGAGAATGGAATACAGAGAGAGAGAGAGAATGGAATACAGAGAGAGAGAGAGAGAATGGAATACAGAGAGAGAGTGAGAGAATGGAATACAGAGAGAGAGTGAGAGAATGGAATACAGAGAGAGAGAGAATGGAATACAGAGAGAGAGAGAGAATGGTATACAGAGAGAGAGAGAGAGAGAGAATGGAATACAGAGAGAGAGAATGGAATACAGAGAGAGAGAATGGAATACAGAGAGAGAGAATGGAATACAGAGAGAGAGAATGGAATACAGAGAGAGAGAATGGAATACAGAGAGAGAGAATGGAATACAGAGAGAGAGAATGGAATACAGCGAGAGAGAGAGAGAATGGAATACAGAGAGAGAGAGAGAATGGAATACAGAGAGAGAGAGAGAGAATGGAATACAGAGAGAGAGAATGGAATACAGAGAGAGAGAGAGAGAATGGAATACAGAGAGAGAGAGAGAGAATGGAATACAGAGAGAGAGAGAATGGAATACAGAGAGAGAGAGAGAGAATGGAATACAGAGAGAGAGAGAATGGAATACAGAGAGAGAGAGAGAGAGAATGGAATACAGAGAGAGAGAGAGAGAATGGAATACAGAGAGAGAGAGAGAGAATGGAATACAGAGAGAGAGAGAGAGAATGGAATACAGAGAGAGAGAGAGAGAATGGAATACAGAGAGAGAGAGAGAGAATGGAATACAGAGAGAGAGAGAATGGAATACAGAGAGAGAGAGAATGGAATACAGAGAGAGAGAGAGAGGAATACAGTGAGAGAGAGAGAGAATGGAATACAGAGAGAGAGAGAATGGAATACAGAGAGAGAGAGAATGGAATACAGAGAGAGAGAGAGAGGAATACAGAGAGAGAGAGAGAGAATGGAATACAGAGAGAGAGAGAATGGAATACAGAGAGAGAGAGAATGGAATACAGAGAGAGAGAGAATGGAATACAGAGAGAGAGAGAGGAATACAGAGAGAGAGAGAGAGAGGAATACAGAGAGAGAGAGAGAGAATGGAATACAGAGAGAGAGAGAATGGAATACAGAGAGAGAGAGAATGGAATACAGAGAGAGAGAGAATGGAATACAGAGAGAGAGAGAATGGAATACAGAGAGAGAGAGAGGAATACAGAGAGAGAGAGAGAATGGAATACAGAGAGAGAGAGAATGGAATACAGAGAGAGAGAGAGAGAGGAATACAGAGAGAGAGAGAGAATGGAATACAGAGAGAGAGAGAATGGAATACAGAGAGAGAGAGAATGGAATACAGAGAGAGAGAGAATGGAATACAGAGAGAGAGAGAATGGAATACAGAGAGAGAGAGAGAGAATGGAATACAGAGAGAGAGAGAGAGAATGGAATACAGAGAGAGAGAGAATGGAATACAGAGAGAGAGAGAATGGAATACAGAGAGAGAGAGAGAGGAATACAGAGAGAGAGAGAGAGAATGGAATACAGAGAGAGAGAGAATGGAATACAGAGAGAGAGAGAATGGAATACAGAGAGAGAGAGAGAGGAATACAGAGAGAGAGAGAGAGAGGAATACAGAGAGTGAGAGAGAGAATGGAATACAGAGAGAGAGAGAATGGAATACAGAGAGAGAGAGAGAGAATGGAATACAGAGAGAGAGAGAGAGAATGGAATACAGAGAGAGAGAGAATGGAATACAGAGAGAGAGAGAATGGAATACAGAGAGAGAGAGAATGGAATACAGAGAGAGTGAATGGAATACAGAGAGAGAGAGAGAGGAATACAGAGAGAGAGAGAGAGAGGAATACAGAGAGAGAGAGAGAGAATGGAATACAGAGAGAGAGAGAATGGAATACAGAGAGAGAGAGAATGGAATACAGAGAGAGAGAGGAATACAGAGAGAGAGAGAGAGAATGGAATACAGAGAGAGAGAGAGAGAATGGAATACAGAGAGAGAGAGAATGGAATACAGAGAGAGAGAGAATGGAATACAGTGAGAGAGAGAGAGAATGGAATACAGAGAGAGAGAGAATGGAATACAGAGAGAGAGAGAATGGAATACAGAGAGAGAGAGAATGGAATACAGAGAGAGAGAGAATGGAATACAGAGAGAGAGAGAGAGAATGGAATACAGAGAGAGAGAGAGGAATACAGAGAGAGAGAGAGAGAATGGAATACAGAGAGAGAGAGAATGGAATACAGAGAGAGAGAGAATGGAATACAGAGAGAGAGAGAATGGAATACAGAGAGAGAGAGAATGGAATACAGAGAGAGAGAGAGAGGAATACAGAGAGAGAGAGAGAATGGAATACAGAGAGAGAGAGAATGGAATACAGAGAGAGAGAGAATGGAATACAGAGAGAGAGAGAATGGAATACAGAGAGAGAGAGAGGAATACAGAGAGAGAGAGAGAGAATGGAATACAGAGAGAGAGAGAGAGAATGGAATACAGAGAGAGAGAGAATGGAATACAGAGAGACAGAGAATGGAATACAGAGAGAGAGAGAGAGGAATACAGAGAGAGAGAGAGAGAATGGAATACAGAGAGAGAGAGAATGGAATACAGAGAGAGAGAGAATGGAATACAGAGAGAGAGAGAGGAATACAGAGAGAGAGAGAGAGAATGGAATACAGAGAGAGAGAGAATGGAATACAGAGAGAGAGAGAGAGAGGAATACAGAGAGAGAGAGAGAATGGAATACAGAGAGAGAGAGAATGGAATACAGAGAGAGAGAGAATGGAATACAGAGAGAGAGAGAATGGAATACAGAGAGAGAGAGAGAGAATGGAATACAGAGAGAGAGAGAGAGAATGGAATACAGAGAGAGAGAGAATGGAATACAGAGAGAGAGAGAATGGAATACAGAGAGAGAGAGAATGGAATACAGAGAGGGAGAGAGAGAATGGAATACAGAGAGAGAGAGAGAGAATGGAATACAGAGAGAGAGAGAATGGAATACAGAGAGAGAGAGAATGGAATACAGAGAGAGAGAGAGAGGAATACAGAGAGAGAGAGAGAGAATGGAATACAGAGAGAGAGAGAGAGAATGGAATACAGAGAGAGAGAGAATGGAATACAGAGAGAGAGAGAGAGAATGGAATACAGAGAGAGAGAGAGAGAATGGAATACAGAGAGAGAGAATGGAATACAGAGAGAGTGAGAATGGAATACAGAGAGAGAGAGAGAGGAATACAGAGAGAGAGAGAGGAATACAGAGAGAGAGAGAATGGAATACAGAGAGAGAGAGAATGGAATACAGAGAGAGAGAGAGGGAATGGAATACACAGAGAGAGAGAGGGAATGGAATACAGAGAGAGAGAGAGGGAATGGAATACAGAGAGAGAGAGAGGGAATGGAATACAGAGAGAGAGAGAGAATGGAATACAGAGAGAGAGAGAATGGAATACAGAGAGAGAGAGAATGGAATACAGAGAGAGAGAGAGAGAATGGAATACAGAGAGAGAGAGAGAGAATGGAATACAGAGAGAGAGAGAGAGAATGGAATACAGAGAGAGAGAGAGAGAATGGAATACAGAGAGAGAGAGAGAGAATGGAATACAGAGAGAGAGAGAGAGAATGGAATACAGAGAGAGAGAGAGAGAATGGAATACAGAGAGAGAGAGAGAGAATGGAATACAGAGAGAGAGAATGGAATACAGAGAGAGAGAGAGAGAATGGAATACAGAGAGGGAGAGAGAGAATGGAATACAGAGAGAGAGAGAATGGAATACAGAGAGAGAGAGAGAGAATGGAATACAGAGAGAGAGAGAGAGAATGGAATACAGAGAGGGAGAGAGAGAATGGAATACAGAGAGAGAGAGAGAGAATGGAATACAGAGAGAGAGAGAGAGAATGGAATACAGAGAGAGAGAGAATGGAATACAGAGAGAGAGAGAGAATGGAATACAGAGAGGGAGAGAGAGAATGGAATACAGAGAGAGAGAGAGAGAATGGAATACAGAGAGAGAGAGAGAGAATGGAATACAGAGAGAGCGAGAATGGAATACAGAGAGAGAGAGAGAGAATGGAATACAGAGAGAGAGAGAGAGAATGGAATACAGAGAGAGAGAGAGAGAATGGAATACAGAGAGAGAGAGAGAGAATGGAATACAGAGAGGGAGAGAGAGAATGGAATACAGAGAGAGAGAGAGAGAATGGAATACAGAGAGAGATAGAATGGAATACAGAGAGAGAGAGAGAGAATGGAATACAGAGAGAGAGAGAGAGAATGGAATACAGAGAGGGAGAGAGAGAATGGAATACAGAGAGAGAGAGAGAGAATGGAATACAGAGAGAGAGAGAATGGAATACAGAGAGAGAGAGAGAGAATGGAATACAGAGAGGGAGAGAGAGAATGGAATACAGAGAGAGAGAGAGATAATGGAATACAGAGAGAGAGAGAGAGAATGGAATACAGAGAGAGAGAGAATGGAATACAGAGAGAGAGAGAGAGAGAATGGAATACAGAGAGGGAGAGAGAGAATGGAATACAGAGAGAGAGAGAGAGAATGGAATACAGAGAGAGAGAGAGAGAATGGAATACAGAGAGAGAGAGAGAGAATGGAATACAGAGAGAGAGAGAGAGAATGGAATACAGAGAGGGAGAGAGAGAATGGAATACAGAGAGAGAGAGAGAGAGAGAGAATGGAATACAGAGAGAGAGAGAATGGAATACAGAGAGAGAGAGAATGGAATACAGAGAGAGAGAGAGAGAATGGAATACAGAGAGGGAGAGAGAGAATGGAATACAGAGAGAGAGAGAGAGAATGGAATACAGAGAGAGAGAGAGAGAATGGAATACAGAGAGAGAGAGAGAGAATGGAATACAGAGAGAGAGAGAGAGAGAGAATGGAATACAGAGAGAGAGAGAGGGAATGGAATACAGAGAGAGAGAGAGAGAATGGAATACAGAGAGAGAGAGAGAATGGAATACAGAGAGAGAGAGAGAGAATGGAATACAGAGAGAGAGAGAGAGAGAGAATGGAATACAGAGAGAGAGAGAGGGAATGGAATACAGAGAGAGAGAGAGGGAATGGAATACAGAGAGAGAGAGAGAGAATGGAATACAGAGAGAGAGAGAGAATGGAATACAGAGAGAGAGAGAGAGAATGGAATACAGAGAGAGAGAGAATGGAATACAGAGAGAGAGAGAATGGAATACAGAGAGAGAGAGAATGGAATACAGAGAGAGAGAGAGAGAATGGAATACAGAGAGAGAGAGAGAGAATGGAATACAGAGAGAGAGAGAGGGAATGGAATACAGAGAGAGAGAGAGAGAGAATGGAATACAGAGAGAGAGAGAGGGAATGGAATACAGAGAGAGAGAGAGGGAATGGAATACAGAGAGAGAGAGGGAATGGAATACAGAGAGAGAGAGAGAATGGAATACAGAGAGAGAGAGAATGGAATACAGAGAGAGAGAGAATGGAATACAGAGAGAGAGAGAATGGAATACAGAGAGAGAGAGAGAGAATGGAATACAGAGAGGGAGAGAGAGAATGGAATACAGAGAGAGAGAGAGAGAATGGAATACAGAGAGAGAGAGAGGGAATGGAATACAGAGAGAGAGAGAATGGAATACAGAGAGAGAGAGAGAGAATGGAATACAGAGAGAGAGAGAGAGAATGGAATACAGAGAGAGAGAGAATGGAATACAGAGAGAGAGAGAATGGAATACAGAGAGAGAGAGAGAGAATGGAATACAGAGAGAGAGAGAGAGAGAATGGAATACAGAGAGAGAGAGAGGGAATGGAATACAGAGAGAGAGAGAGAGAATGGAATACAGAGAGAGAGAGAGAGAATGGAATACAGAGAGAGAGAGAGGGAATGGAATACAGAGAGAGAGAGAGAGAATGGAATACAGAGAGAGAGAGAGAGAATGGAATACAGAGAGAGAGAGAATGGAATACAGAGAGAGAGAGAGAGAGAATGGAATACAGAGAGAGAGAGAGAGAATGGAATACAGAGAGAGAGAGAGAGAATGGAATACAGAGAGAGAGAGAGAGAATGGAATACAGAGAGAGAGAGAGAGAATGGAATACAGAGAGAGAGGGAATGGAATACAGAGAGAGAGAGAGAGGAATACAGAGAGAGAGAGAGAGGAATACAGAGAGAGAGAGAATGGAATACAGAGAGAGAGAGAATGGAATACAGAGAGAGAGAGAATGGAATACAGAGAGAGAGAGAATGGAATACAGAGAGAGAGAGAATGGAATACAGAGAGAGAGAGAATGGAATACAGAGAGAGAGAGAGAGAATGGAATACAGAGAGAGAGAGAGAATGGAATACAGAGAGAGAGAGAGAGAATGGAATACAGAGAGAGAGAGAATGGAATACAGAGAGAGAGAGAGAGAATGGAATACAGAGAGAGAATGGAATACAGAGAGAGAGAGAATGGAATACAGAGAGAGAGAGAATGGAATACAGAGAGAGAGAGAGAGAATGGAATACAGAGAGAGAATGGAATACAGAGAGAGAGAGAATGGAATACAGAGAGAGAGAGAATGGAATACAGAGAGAGAGAGAATGGAATACAGAGAGAGAGAGAGAGAATGGAATACAGAGAGAGAGAGAGAGAATGGAATACAGAGAGAGAGAGAATGGAATACAGAGAGAGAGAGAATGGAATACAGAGAGAGAGAGAATGGAATACAGAGAGAGAGAATGGAATACAGAGAGAGAGAGAATGGAATACAGAGAGAGAGAGAATGGAATACAGAGAGAGAGAGAGAGAATGGAATACAGAGAGAGAGAGAATGGAATACAGAGAGAGAGAGAGAGAATGGAATACAGAGAGAGAATGGAATACAGAGAGAGAGAGAATGGAATACAGAGAGAGAGAGAATGGAATACAGAGTGAGAGAGAATGGAATACAGAGAGAGAGAGAATGGAATACAGAGAGAGAGAGAATGGAATACAGAGAGAGAGGGAATGGAATACAGAGAGAGAGAGAGGGAATGGAATACAGAGATAGAGATAGGGAATGGAATACAGAGAGAGAGAGAGAGAATGGAATACAGAGAGAGAGAGAGAGAATGGAATACAGAGAGAGAGAGAGAGTGGAATACAGAGAGAGAGAGAGAGAGTGGAATACAGAGAGAGAGAGAGTATGGAATACAGAGAGAGAGAGAGAGAGAGAATGGAATACAGAGAGAGAGAGAGAGAGAATGGAATACAGAGAGAGAGAGAGAGAGAGAGAGAATGGAATACAGAGAGAGAGAGAGAATGGAATACAGAGAGAGAGAGAGAATTGAATACAGAGAGAGAGAGAGGGAATGGAATACAGAGAGAGAGAATGGAATACAGAGAGAGAGAATGGAATAGAGAGAGAGAGAGAGAATGGAATACAGAGAGAGAGAGAATGGAATACAGAGAGAGAGAGAGAATGGAATACAGAGAGAGAGAGAGAATGGAATACAGAGAGAGAGAGAGAGAATGGAATACAGAGAGAGAGAGAGAATGGAATACAGAGAGAGAGAGAGAATGGAATACAGAGAGAGAGAGAGAATGGAATACAGAGAGAGAGAGAGAGAGAATGGAATACAGAGAGAGAGAGAATGGAATACAGAGCGAGAGAGAATGGGATACAGAGCGAGAGAGAATGGAATACAGAGCGAGAGAGAATGGAATACAGAGCGAGAGAGAATGGAATACAGAGAGAGAGAGAGAGAATGGAATACAGAGAGAGAGAGAGAGAATGGAATACAGAGAGAGAGAGAGAGAGGAATACAGAGAGAGAGAGAATGGAATACAGAGAGAGAGAGAGAATGGAATAGAGAGAGAGAGAGAGAGAATGGAATACAGAGAGGGAGAGAGAGAATGGAATACAGAGAGAGAGAGAGAGAATGGAATACAGAGAGAGAGAGAGAGAATGGAATACAGAGAGAGAGAGAGAGAATGGAATACAGAGAGAGAGAGAGAGAATGGAATACAGAGAGAGAGAGAGGGAATGGAATACAGAGAGAGAGAGAGAGAGAATGGAATACAGAGAGAGAGAGAGAGAATGGAATACAGAGAGAGAGGGAATGGAATACAGAGAGAGAGAGAGAGGAATACAGAGAGAGAGAGAATGGAATACAGAGAGAGAGGGAATGGAATACAGAGAGAGAGAGAGAATGGAATACAGAGAGAGAGAGAATGGAATACAGAGAGAGAGAGAATGGAATACAGAGAGAGAGAGAATGGAATACAGAGAGAGAGAGAATGGAATACAGAGAGAGAGAGAATGGAATACAGAGAGAGAGAGAGAGAATGGAATACAGAGAGAGAGAGATGGAATACAGAGAGAGAGAGAATGGAATACAGAGAGAGAGAGAATGGAATACAGAGAGAGAGAGAATGGAATACAGAGAGAGAGAGAATGGAATACAGAGAGAGAGAGAATGGAATACAGAGAGAGAGAGAGAATGGAATACAGAGAGAGAGAGAATGGAATACAGAGAGAGGGAGAGAGAATGGAATACAGAGAGAGAGAGAATGGAATACAGAGAGAGAGAGAATGGAATACAGAGAGAGAGAGAATGGAATACAGAGAGAGAGAGAATGGAATACAGAGAGAGAGAGAATGGAATACAGAGAGAGAGAATGGAATACAGAGAGAGAGAGAGAGAATGGAATACAGAGAGAGAGAGAATGGAATACAGAGAGAGAGAGAGAGAATGGAATACAGAGAGAGAGAGAATGGAATACAGAGAGAGAGAGAATGGAATACAGAGAGAGAGAGAATGGAATACAGAGAGAGAGAATGGAATACAGAGAGAGAGAATGGAATACAGAGAGAGAGAGAGAGAATGGAATACAGAGTGAGAGAGAATGGAATACAGAGAGAGAGGGAATGGAATACAGAGAGAGAGAGAGGGAATGGAATACAGAGAGAGAGAGAGGGAATGGAATACAGAGAGAGAGAGAGAGAATGGAATACAGAGAGAGAGAGAATGGAATACAGAGAGAGAGAGAATGGAATACAGAGAGAGAGGGAATGGAATACAGAGAGAGAGAGAGGGAATGGAATACAGAGAGAGAGAGAGGGAATGGAATACAGAGAGAGAGAGAGAGAATGGAATACAGAGAGAGAGAGAGAGAATGGAATACAGAGAGAGAGAGAGAGTGGAATACAGAGAGAGAGAGAGAGAGTGGAATACAGAGAGAGAGAGAGTATGGAATACAGAGAGAGAGAGAGAGAGAATGGAATACAGAGAGAGAGAGAGAGAGAATGGAATACAGAGAGAGAGAGAGAGAGAGAGAATGGAATACAGAGAGAGAGAGAGAATGGAATACAGAGAGAGAGAGAGAATGGAATACAGAGAGAGAGAGAGGGAATGGAATACAGAGAGAGAGAATGGAATACAGAGAGAGAGAATGGAATAGAGAGAGAGAGAGAGAATGGAATAGAGAGAGAGAGAGAATGGAATACAGAGAGAGAGAGAATGGAATACAGAGAGAGAGAGAGAATGGAATACAGAGAGAGAGAGAGAATGGAATACAGAGAGAGAGAGAGAATGGAATACAGAGAGAGAGAGAGAATGGAATACAGAGAGAGAGAGAGAATGGAATACAGAGAGAGAGAGAGAATGGAATACAGAGAGAGAGAGAGAGAGAATGGAATACAGAGAGAGAGAGAATGGAATACAGAGCGAGAGAGAATGGGATACAGAGCGAGAGAGAATGGAATACAGAGCGAGAGAGAATGGAATACAGAGCGAGAGAGAATGGAATACAGAGCGAGAGAGAATGGAATACAGAGCGAGAGAGAATGGAATACAGAGCGAGAGAGAATGGAATACAGAGAGAGAGAGAGAGAATGGAATACAGAGAGAGAGAGAGAGAATGGAATACAGAGAGAGAGAGAGAATGGAATACAGAGAGAGAGAGAGAGAGAGGAATACAGAGAGAGAGAGAGAGAGAGGAATACAGAGAGAGAGCGAATGGAATACAGAGAGAGAGCGAATGGAATACAGAGAGAGCGAATGGAATACAGAGAGAGAGAATGGAATACAGAGAGAGAGAGAGAGAATGGAATACAGAGAGAGAGAGAGAATGGAATACAGAGAGAGAGAGAGAATGGAATACAGAGAGAGAGAATGGAATACAGAGAGAGAGAGAGAGAGGAATACAGAGAGAGAGAGAGAGAGAGGAATACAGAGAGAGAGAGAGAGAGAGGAATACAGAGAGAGAGCGAATGGAATACAGAGAGAGAGCGAATGGAATACAGAGAGAGAGAATGGAATACAGAGAGAGAGAATGGAATACAGAGAGAGAGAGAGAGAGGAATACAGAGAGAGAGAGAGAGAGAGGAATACAGAGAGAGAGCGAATGGAATACAGAGAGAGAGCGAATGGAATACAGAGAGAGAGAATGGAATACAGAGAGAGAGAATGGAATACAGAGAGAGAGAATGGAATACAGAGAGAGAGAGAGAGAGGAATACAGAGAGAGAGAGAGAGAGAGGAATACAGAGAGAGAGCGAATGGAATACAGAGAGAGAGAATGGAATACAGAGAGAGAGAATGGAATACAGAGAGAGAGAATGGAATACAGAGAGAGAGAGAGAGAGGAATACAGAGAGAGAGAGAGAGAGAGAGAGGAATACAGAGAGAGAGCGAATGGAATACAGAGAGAGAGCGAATGGAATACAGAGAGAGAGCGAATGGAATACAGAGAGAGAGAATGGAATACAGAGAGAGAGAATGGAATACAGAGAGAGAGAGAGAGAATGGAATACAGAGAGAGAGAGAGAATGGAATACAGAGAGAGAGAGAGAATGGAATACAGAGAGAGAGAATGGAATACAGAGAGAGAGAATGGAATACAGAGAGAGAGAATGGAATACAGAGAGAGAGAGAATGGAATACAGAGAGAGAGAATGGAATACAGAGAGAGAGAATGGAATACAGAGAGAGAGAATGGAATACAGAGAGAGAGAATGGAATACAGAGAGAGAGAGAGAGAATGGAATACAGAGAGAGAGAGAGAATGGAATACAGAGAGAGAGAGAGAATGGAATACAGAGAGAGAGAGAGAATGGAATACAGAGAGAGAGAGAGAATGGAATACAGAGAGAGAGAGAGAATGGAATACAGAGAGAGAGAGAGAATGGAATACAGAGAGAGAGAGAGAATGGAATACAGAGAGAGAGAGAGAATGGAATACAGAGAGAGAGAGAGAATGGAATACAGAGAGAGAGAATGGAATACAGAGAGAGAGAGAGAGAATGGAATACAGAGAGAGAGAGAGAGAATGGAATACAGAGAGAGAGAGAGAGAATGGAATACAGAGAGAGAGAGAGAGAATGGAATACAGAGAGAGAGAGAGAGAATGGAATACAGAGAGAGAGAGAGAATGGAATACAGAGAGAGAGAGAGAATGGTATACAGAGAGAGAGAGAGAATGGTATACAGAGAGAGAGAGAGAGAATGGAATACAGAGAGAGAGAATGGAATACAGAGAGAGAGAATGGACTACAGAGAGAGAGAATGGACTACAGAGAGAGAGAATGGACTACAGAGAGAGAGAATGGAATACAGAGAGAGAGAGAGAGAGAATGGAATACAGAGAGAGAGAGAATGGAATACAGAGAGAGAGAGAATGGAATACAGAGAGAGAGAATGGAATACAGAGAGAGAGAATGGAATACAGAGAGAGAGAGAGAGAATGGAATACAGAGAGAGAGAATGGAATACAGAGAGAGAGAGAGAGAATGGAATACAGAGAGAGAGAATGGAATACAGAGAGAGAGAGAGAATGGAATACAGAGAGAGAGAGAGAGAATGGAATACAGAGAGAGAGAGAGAGAGAATGGAATACAGAGAGAGAGTGAGAGAATGGAATACAGAGAGAGAGAGAGAATGGAATACAGAGAGAGAGAGAGAATGGTATACAGAGAGAGAGAGAGAGAGAGAATGGAATACAGAGAGAGAGAATGGAATACAGAGAGAGAGAATGGACTACAGAGAGAGAGAATGGACTACAGAGAGAGAGAATGGAATACAGAGAGAGAGAATGGAATACAGAGAGAGAGAATGGAATACAGAGAGAGAGAATGGAATACAGAGAGAGAGAATGGAATACAGAGAGAGAGAATGGAATACAGAGAGAGAGAATGGAATACAGAGAGAGAGAATGGAATACAGAGAGAGAGAATGGAATACAGAGAGAGAGAGAGAGAATGGAATACAGAGAGAGAGAGAGAATGGAATACAGAGAGAGAGAGAGAATGGAATACAGAGAGAGAGAATGGAATACAGAGAGAGAGAATGGAATACAGAGAGAGAGAATGGAATACAGAGAGAGAGAGAGAGAATGGAATACAGAGAGAGAGAGAATGGAATACAGAGAGAGAGAGAATGGAATACAGAGAGAGAGAGAGAGAGACTGGAATACAGAGAGAGAGAGAGAGAATGGAATACAGAGAGAGAGAGAGAGAATGGAATACAGAGAGAGAGAGAGAGAATGGAATACAGAGAGAGAGAGAATGGAATACAGAGAGAGAGAGAGAGGAATACAGAGAGAGAGAGAGAGAATGGAATACAGAGAGAGAGAGAATGGAATACAGAGAGAGAGAGAATGGAATACAGAGAGAGAGAGAGGAATACAGAGAGAGAGAGAGGAATACAGAGAGAGAGAGAGAGAATGGAATACAGAGAGAGAGAGAATGGAATACAGAGAGAGAGAGAGAGAGGAATACAGAGAGAGAGAGAGAATGGAATACAGAGAGAGAGAGAATGGAATACAGAGAGAGAGAGAATGGAATACAGAGAGAGAGAGAGAGAATGGAATACAGAGAGAGAGAGAGAGAATGGAATACAGAGAGAGAGAGAATGGAATACAGAGAGAGAGAGAATGGAATACAGAGAGAGAGAGAGAGGAATACAGAGAGAGAGAGAGAGAATGGAATACAGAGAGAGAGAGAATGGAATACAGAGAGAGAGAGAATGGAATACAGAGAGAGAGAGAATGGAATACAGAGAGAGAGAGAGAGAATGGAATACAGAGAGAGAGAGAGAGAATGGAATACAGAGAGAGAGAGAGAGAATGGAATACAGAGAGAGAGAATGGAATACAGAGAGAGAGAGAATGGAATACAGAGAGAGTGAGAATGGAATACAGAGAGAGAGAGAGAGGAATACAGAGAGAGAGAGAGAGAGAGAATGGAATACAGAGAGAGAGAGAATGGAATACAGAGAGAGAGAGAGAGGAATACAGAGAGAGAAAGAGAGAATGGAATACAGAGAGAGAGAGAATGGAATACAGAGAGAGAGAGAGAATGGAATACAGAGAGAGAGAGAATGGAATACAGAGAGAGAGAGAATGGAATACAGAGAGAGAGAGAATGGAATACAGAGAGAGAGGGAATGGAATACAGAGAGAGAGGGAATGGAATACAGAGAGAGAGAGAGAGAATGGAATACAGAGAGAGAGAGAGAATGGAATACAGAGAGAGAGAGAGAATGGAATACAGAGAGAGAGAGAGAGAGAATGGAATACAGAGAGAGAGAGAGAGAGAGAGAGAATGGAATACAGAGAGAGAGAATGGAATACAGAGAGAGAGAATGGAATACAGAGAGAGAGAATGGAATACAGAGAGAGAGAGAATGGAATAGAGAGAGAGAGAGAGAATGGAATACAGAGAGAGAGAGAGAGAGAGAATGGAATACAGAGAGAGAGAGAGAGAGAGAATGGAATACAGAGAGAGAGAGAGAGAGAGAGAATGGAATACAGAGAGAGAGAGAGAGAGTGACTGGGATGGAGAGAGAGAGAGAGAAATGGGGCAGAGGAGGGATAGAGAGAGAGAGAGATAAAGAGGTGAAGATAAATAAAGGGAAAGAGAAAAAAAATCCAGGATAAAGACAAAGAGAGTCAAATAAACGGAGGGAGGGATGGGAATAGGGAGGGAGATGTGGAAGGAGGGATAAGGTGGAGAGTGGGGTGGAGGCAGACAGGGGGAGAAGGATGGAGGGTGGTAGAAAAAGTTTGGTGGAGAGTCAAGATATGAGTTGAATTGGGTTACAATTGACCACCATGCAGAATGGGCAGTGAATTCTGAAACCCTTGGAAATCCATTCTCTAAACATGCTGACCAAGGAAGTTCCAGTGAAAGGGATTGGAGTGAATAAAATTCAAATGTCGGTAAAGCTACAATACCACCACCCCGCCCCCTCCCCCTCCCCCCCCCCCCCCCAAGGTGTGGGTGGGATAAGCCGATGATGGTGAGCAAGTTAGGCTGGAAATCCTGGAAGATCTGGTCCTAATCTTCCCACCCCCTCCTCAGACACAGGGGCGATCGTCACATGTCACACCCTGGTTGGAAATGAGGGAGAGAGATCGGCCTCAGGAAGCACAGGCCACTCAGCCCATAGTCACTGCTGGGGAAGCTGATAAGAGACAATAAACCGGAAAAGAAGGTCCCTTGGAAAATTCTGGATTTTTTTTTAAGGCAGAGGTAGATAGACTCTTGTTAGGCAAGGGAATCAAAGGTTATCGGGGTTAGATGGGAATGTGGAAATCGGAACACAAGAAGATCAGCCATGGTCTTATTGAGTGGCAGAGCAGGCTCGAGGGGCTGAATGGTCTACTCCTGTTCCTAATTCGTATGTTCGTATAAAGGCAGTGTGGATTAGTTAAAGGTGACTCATGTTTGATGAACACAAGCAAAATCTTTGATGAAGTAACAGGATTGATGAAGGTAGTGCGGTGGATGTTGTGTATATGGACTTGCAAAATAACTTTGATAAATTGCCACATAACAGACCTGTTATAGCAAAATTGAAACCCAGGGGACGAAAGGGGACAATGTTCATGAAGATACAGGATTATCTAAGGGTCAGAGGAACTTTGGAAATAGAAGCAGGAGTTTGCCATTCAGCCCCTCGAGCCCGCCCAGCCATTCAGCTAGACCATTGCTGGCCTTCTACCTCAATGCCAGTTTCCTGCACCACCCCTGTATCTCTTGATGTTTTTAAGGCGTAGAAATGTGTTGATTTCTGTCTTGAACTTTCTCAGTGACTGATACTCCACAGCCTCTGGGGTAGAGAATTCCAAAGATTCACCACCCTCCGAGCAAAGAAATTCCTCCTCACCTCAGTCCTAACTGGCCGGCCCCTTATTCAGAGACTGTGTCCCCTGGTTCTACATCCACCACCCACCCCCACTCCCCCCTCCCCACTCCCCAACCCCTCCACCCCCAGTGCTTTCTCTGATTATCGATTAATGATCTGGATCTAGGGATAAAGGTCATAATTTCAAAGTTTACACGTGACGGGGAGCTAGGACAATGGGGTAAAGAGTGAGGGGGATACTTAACAGGCTGCAGGGGGAACGGAGAATGAGGGGTGAAATGGGCAGACACGTGGCAGGGACAGTTTCACGCAGAGAGGTGCGAAATGACACATCCCGCTCGGAAGAACGTGGAGAGACATTGTAAAATAATTGGTACAATTTTATAAAGGGGGTGCAGGAGCAGGGAGACCGGGGGGTGGGGGTTCTGTAGACAAATCTCTGACCTCGGAGATGGAGGGGAGGGGATTTACCGGAACCGGTTCCAGGGATGAGGGGATGTCAGTTGATTTGGGGAAGTTGAGATTGTTCACCTTGGAGCAGAGAAGGTTAAAGACGACATTGAACAGAGGTTTTCCAACCAGGGAGACACACAAATTGTAGATAATTGTTGATTAAACCAGAGAATATTAGACCTGAAAGTGGCAGAATTATCTAAAAATTGACTTTAGGGGTGAAATTAATTATAAAAATTCAATTTGGAAATGAAATTAACCATAAAAATTCAATTTGGAAATGAAATTAATTATAAAAATTCAATTTGGAAATGAAATTAATTATAAAAATTCAGTTTGGAAATTAAATTAACCATAAAAATTCAATTTGGGAATGAAATTAACCATAAAAATTCAATTTGGAAATGAAATTAATTATAAAAATTCAATTTGGGAATGAAATTAACCATAAAAATTCAATTTGGGAATGAAATTAACCATAAAAATTCAATTTGGAAATGAAATTAATTATAAAAATTCAGTTTGGAAATGAAATTAACCATAAAAATTAAATTTGGAAATGAAATTAATTATAAAAATTCAATTTGGGAATGAAATTAACCATAAAAATTCAATTTGGAAATGAAATTAATTATAAAAATTCAATTTGGGAATGAAATTAACCATAAAAATTCAATTTGGAAATGAAATTAATTATAAAAATTCAATTTGGGAATGAAATTAACCATAAAAATTCAATTTGGAAATGAAATTAATTATAAAAATTCAATTTGGAAATGAAATTAATTATAAAAATTCACTTTGGGAATGAAATTAATTATTAAGAATTTGATGTTTAGATTAAATTGATGAGAAAAGTACAATTTGGAGATGAATTGTTTGCCCAACTTAATAGCTGAATAAATTAGAGATCTTTGAATAAATTAACCTCGCCCCGCATACATTAGCATGCCTAATGATTGAGACGGTGACCATGTCCGGTGGGGCGGGAGGGGCGGTGACGTCAGATCCGGTGACCTGAAGCTGCCATTTTTCTGGCTGGAGACTCAGGTCAGAGACAAACAAACCTCCCGGGGGCCTCGGGGCTTCGGCTTCTCCCGCGGTAGGGGGGGCGGTGGCGGGAGGAACGGGGGGCGTGTTTGTCCGGTCTCCCCTCCGCTGTCCCCACCCCCCCCCCCCCCCCCACGCTGTACGACCGGGGAGTCACTGCGCATGCGCAGGCAGGAACCCCCAAACTAGGGAACCCCAGGCCCCCCCCCCACCCCCAAACTAGGGAACCCCAGACCCCCCCCCCCACCCCCAAACTAGGGAACCCCAGACCCCCCCCCCCCCCCACCAAACTAGGGAACCCCAGACCCCCCCCCCCCCCACCCCCAAACTAGGGAACCCCAGGGCCCCCCCCCCCCCCACCCCCAAACTAGGGAACCCCAGATCCCCCCCCACCCCCAAACTAGGGAACCCCAGATCCCCCCCCCACCCCCAAACTAGGGAACCCCAGGCCCCCCCCCCACCCCCAAACTAGGGAACCCCAGACCCTCCCCCACCCCCAAACTAGGGAACCCCAGACCCCCCCCCCACCCCCAAACTAGGGAACCCCAGACCCCCCCCCCCCCCCAAACTAGGGAACCCCAGACCCCCCCCCCCACCCCCAAACTAGGGAACCCCAGGCCCCCCCCCCACCCCCAAATTAGGGAACCCCAGATCCCCCCCCCCACCCCCAAACTAGGGAACCCCAGCTCTCCCCCCCCCCACCCCCAAACTAGGGAACCCCAGGGCCCCCACCCAAACTAGGGTCTATTTCTCCCCCCCCCCCCCCACCCCCCAATCTGAAAGTCAGCAGTGCTAGGGGTCTCTTTCCAGGTCCCTGGCCCTGTATGTGGGTGAGGGGGATATAGGGACCTCCCCCACACACACACACACACACGCTGAGCTTTGCCTTCCACCCTTCCCTCCCCCACCTACCAGGATTCACCCCCTCCTTTGCTGCCTCCCCCTTCTGAACATGATGCACGGAGATTTTGACGGGGGGGGGGGGGGGGGGGGGGCGGCGGCGGTGGTGGTGGTGGTTTGGAAGTGTATCTCCTGCCCTCTGGGTGGGTGGTCAGTGTGGAAGGAGCGAGCGCTGCCTTTGGTAGGGGTGGGGGAGTGGGGGGGGAGGGTAGTGGGGGAGGGTGGGGGTGGTGAGGGGAAGGGGTGGGGGGGGGGGGTGACACGTAGCCCCGAAGTTGGCGGTGGGGGGGAGAGTCAGAGGGTCCCCACACCATGCGGCCCCCTGCTCAGTCCTGTTGTGCTGTGGCTGAGAGCTGAGCTGTTGGGATGGAGCAGGGTCCTCCTAACCCTCACTCTGAACTTTTCCCGTTTAATTTTCCAGCCTCTGATATGGCTTCCCGGAAAAAAGTTCTGCTCAAAGTCATCATTCTGGGCGATTCTGGGTAAGGAATGTTCCGATTGTGGATTGAGGGGAGGGAATGACTGTCAACTGTAAAAGTAACAGGATTAAACAGGCCACCTGTACTCAGCCTGCATTCTCTTGAGTGTTAGACCAATAAATATCATGTAAAACACAACAGCAGCTCTAACCCTAACCCTAACACTAATGCTGCAGAGAGTAGCTCACCTCCTGACTCCCCAAAGCCTGTCCACCATCTACAAGGCACAAGTCAGGAGTGTGATGGGACACTCTCCACTTGCCTGGATGAGTGCAGCTCCCACAACACTCAAGAAGCTCGACACCATCCAGGACAAAGCAGCCCCCGCTTGATGGGCTCCCCATCCACAAACATTCACTCCCTCCACCACCGACGCACAGGGGCAGCAGTGTGTGTACCATCTACAAGATGCACTGCAGCATCTCGCCAAGGCTCCTTCGACAGCGCCGCCCAAACCCACCACCTCTACCATCTAGAAGGACAAGGGCAGCAGACACATGGGGAACACCCACCACCTGCAAGTTCCCCTCCGAGCCCCTCACCATCCTGACTTGGAAATATATCGGCCGTTCCTTCACTGTCGCTGGGTCAAAATCCTGGAACTCCCTCCCTAACAGCACGGTGGGTGTACCTACACCACACGGACTGCAGCGGCTCAAGAAGGCAGCTCACCCCCACCTTCTTAAGGGGGCAATTAGGGATGGGCAACAAATACTGGCCAAATTCCATGAAAGAATAGAAAAGAAGAGTAAGGGGTGATTTAATCGGGGGATTTAAGATGATTAAAGAGTTCAATGGGGAGAAACTATTTCCTCTGCTGGGGAGGGGGTGTTGGGGAGTCCAGAACAAGGGGACAGAACCTTAAATAGAGGGCCAGGCCATTGGTGGGGGGGGGGGTTGCGGATGTCAGGAAGCTCATCTTCACACAAAGGGGAGCAGGAATCTGGAACTCTCTCCTCCAGCCTCGACAGCTCTTGGGATGAATTAAAAATGTCAAAACTGAGCTTGGTAGATTTCTCAGTTAAGGGTTTCGTATCTAATATGGGTCAGTGGAGTTAAGACACAGATCAGCCATGATCTGATAGCAAGGCAGAACAAATTTGAGGGGCCGAACGGCCTCTTATTTCCATGTAACAGGCTCAAGGGGCTGAATGGTCTCCTCCTATTCCTGTGTAACAGGCTCGAGAGGGGCTGAATGGCCTACTCCTGTTCCTGTGTGACAGGCTTGAGAGGGGCTGAATGGCCTCCTCCTGTTCCTGTGTGACAGGCTCGAGAGGGGCTGAATGGCCTCCTCCTGTTCCTGTATAACAGGCTCGAGAGGGGCTGAATGGCCTCCTCCTGTTCCTGTGTGACAGGCTCGAGAGGGGCTGAATGGCCTCCTGTTCCTGTGTGACAGGCTCGAGAGAGGGGCTGAATGGCCTCCTCCTGTTCCTGTGTGACAGGCTCAAGAGAGGGGCTGAATGGCCTCCTCCTGTTCCTGTGTAACAGGCTCGAGAGAGGGGCTGAATGGCCTCCTCCTGTTCCTGTGTGACAGGCTCGAGAGAGGGGCTGAATGGCCTCCTCCTGTGCCCCCTTACACTAGGACAATGAGGGGTGGGTTGTGCGAGTGCTTTTACGGCACTGTTATTGAGCTTCTCTCTCCAGGGACTGGGGGCACAGGGCTGGCCAGTCCTGGGTGGAGTGGGTATCTGGGGGTACTTGGAGATACATAACCCATGAACTGTCTTTCACCCACAGGGTAGGGAAGACGTCGCTAATGAACCAATATGTCAACAGGAAGTTCAGCAACCAGTACAAGGCAACGATTGGATCAGACTTCCTCACCAAGGAGGTGATGGTGGACGATCGACTGGTCACCATGCAGGTAAGAGCAGCAGTCAGGGGTCCCCCTCACGCCCTGCCACTGGCTCACTGTCTCCGCTGCTGCTGCTCCTGACAGCACAGGTCTGTGCATCACGCCCTGAACCAACCGCAGGGTCTGTGTCTAGACAGCTCTGGCTCACCGACCCAGCACCATCGCTCAGAGGCACCCACTCTCGTCTCAGAGTTTCGAAGCTTCTGCGTTCTCCAAAGCACAACTCCAGAGGTTGGAACTCTATAATCCAGAGAGACTCCCCCCAGTGCAGGATGGAGGGAGCATCACACTGTCAGAGGGTGCGTTTCTGTATCTAACCCCGTGCTGTTCCTGTCCTGGGAGTGTTTGATGGGGACGGTGTAGAGGGAGCTTTACTCTGTATCTAATCCCGTGCTGTACCTGTCCTGGGAGTGTTTGATGGGGACGGTGTAGAGGGAGATTTACTCTGTATCTAATCCCGTGCTGTACCTGTCCTGGGAGTGTTTGATGGGGACGGTGTAGAGGGAGCTTTACTCTGTATCTAACCCCGTGCTGTACCTGTCCTGGGAATGTTTGATGGGGACGGTGTAGAAGTAGCTTTACTCTGTATCTAACCCCGTGCTGTACCTGTCCTGGGAGTGTTTGATGGGGACGGTGTAGAGGGAGCTTTACTCGGTATCTAACCCCGTGCTGTACCTGTCCTGGGAGTGTTTGATGGGGACGGTGTAGAGGGAGCTTTACTCTGTATGTAACTCCGTGCTGTACCTGTCCTGGGAGTGTTTGATGGGGACAGTGTAGAGGGAGATTTACTCTGTATCTAACTCCGTGCTGTACCTGTCCTGGGAGTGTTTGATGGGGACGGTGTAGAGGGAGCTTTACTCTGTATCTAACTCCGTGCTGTACCTGTCCTGGGAGTGTTTGATGGGGACGGTGTACTGGAACAGCTTGGCTAGGGGTGCGGCAAGTTCTGGAACACAAGTCTTCAGTACTATTGCCGGAATATTGTCAGGGCCCACAGCCTTTGCAGTATCCAGTGCCTTCAGCTGTTCCTTGATATCACGTGGAGTGAATCGAATTGGCTGATGACTGGCATCTGTGCAGCTGGGGACCTCCGGCGGAGGCTGAGATGGATCATCCACTCGGCACTTCTGGCTGAAGATTGTGGCAAATGCTTCAGCCTTATCTTTTGCACTGATGTGCTGGGCTCCCCCATCATTGAGGATGGGGATAGTTGTGGAGCCTCCTCCTCCAGTGAGTTGTTTAATTGTCCACCACCATTCCCGACTGGATGTGGCAGGACTGCAGAGCTTAGATCTGATCTGTTGGTTGTGGGATCGCTTAGCTCTGTCTATCACTTGCTGCTTATGCTGTTTGACACACGAGTAGTCCTGTGTTATAGCTTCACCAGGCTGACACCTCATGTTTAGGTATACCTGGTGCTGCTCCTGACATGCCCTCCTGCACTCTTCATTGAACCAGGGTTGATCCCCTGACTTGTTGGTAATGGTAGAGTGGGGGATATGCTGGGCCATGAGGTTACAGATTGTGTTCGAGTACAATTCTGCTGCTGCTGATGGCCCACAGAGCCTCATGGATGCCCAGTCCTGAGTTGCTGGATCTGTTTGAAATCTATCCCATTTAACACGGTTGTGGTGTCACACAACATGATGGAGGGTATCCTCAATGTGAAGGTGGGACTTTGTCTCCACAATGACTGTGTGGTGGTCACTCCTACCGATACTGTCATGGACAGATGTATCTGTGACAGGCAGGTTGGTGAGGATGGGGTCAAGTATGTTTCTCCCTCTTGTTGGTTCCCTCACCACCTGCAGCAGACCCAGTCTAGCAGCTATGTCCTTTAGGACCAGGCCAGCTTGGTCAGTAGTGGTGCTACCGAGCCACTCTTGGTGATGGACATTGAAGTCCCCACCCAGAGTACATTCTGTACCCTCGCCACCCTCAGTGCTTCCTCCAAGTGATGTTTAATATAGAGGAGGCACTGATCCATCAGCTGAGGGAGGGCGGTACAGGGTGATCAGCAGGTTTCCTTACCCATGTTTGACCTGATGCTGAGAGACTTCATGGGGTCCGGTGTCGATGTTGAGGATTCCCAGGGTAACTCCCTCCTGACTGTATCCCACTGTGTTCCCACCTCTGCTGGGTCTGTCCTGCTGGTGGGACAGGACATACCCAGGGATGGTGATGCTGGTGTCTGGGACATTATCTGTAAGGTATGGTTCTGTGAGGATGACTGTGTCAGGCTGTTGCTTGACCAGTCTGGGAGACGGCTCTCCCAGTTCAGCCCCCAGATGTCAGGAGGACTTGGCAGGGTTGACAGGGCTGAGTTTGCCGTCGTGGTTCCTGGTCTCTCGGTCGATGCCGGGTGGTCTGTCCAGTTTCGTTCCTGTTTTGTGACTGTAGCGGTTTGTTACAACTGATGTCTGGCTCGGGCCATGGCTGTGGGTTTGGAGTCACGTGTAGGCCAGACCGGGGTAAGGAGGGCAGATTTCCCTCCCTAAAGGGGCATTAGTGACCCAGAGGGGTTTTTACAACAATCGAGGATGGTTTCATGGTCACCGTTAGACTTTTAATTCCAGATTTTTTTGAATTCAATATTTGAATATGTCTTGTGCTCCTAGATTTGGGACACAGCAGGTCAGGAGAGGTTCCAGTCCCTGGGAGTGGCCTTCTATCGGGGCGCAGACTGCTGCGTACTGGTCTTCGATGTCTGCACTCCCAACACCTTTAAGACACTGGACAGCTGGAGGGATGAGTTCCTGATCCAGGCCAGTCCGCGGGATCCTGAGAACTTCCCCTTCGTGGTGCTGGGCAACAAGATTGACCTGGACAATCGGCAGGTACCCACCAAGCGGGCACTGGCCTGGTGTCAGAGCAAGAACAGTATCCCGTACTTTGAGACCAGTGCCAAGGAGGCCATCAATGTTGATCAAGCCTTCCAGACCATTGCACGCAACGCACTCAAACAGGTGAGACCAGCGTGGGCACCGTGCCCAAATAGAGTGGGCATCAGCGGTCAGTGCTGAGGGAGCGCCGCACTGTCGGAGGGTCAGTGCTGAGGGAGCGCCGCACTGTCGGAGGGTCAGTGCTGAGGGAGCGCCGCACTGTGGGAGGGTCAGTGCTGAGGGAGCGCCGCACTGTCGGAGGGTCAGTGCTGAGGGAGCGCCGCACTGTGGGAGGGTCAGTGCTGAGGGAGCGCCGCACTGTCGGAGGGTCAGTGCTGAGAGAGTGCCGCACTGTGGGAGGGTCAGTGCTGAGGGAGTGACGCACTGTGGGAGTGTCAGTACTGAGGGAGCGCCGCACTGTCGGAGGGTCAGTGCTGAGGGAGCGCCGCACTGTCGGAGGGTCAGCGCTGAGGGAGCGCCGCACTGTCGGAGGGTCAGTGCTGAGGGAGCACCGCACTGTCGGAGGGTCAGTGCTGAGGGAGCACCGCACTGTCGGAGGGTCAGTGCTGAGGGAGCACCGCACTGTCGGAGGGTCAGTGCTGAGGGAGCACCGCACTGTCGGAGGGTCAGTGCTGAGGGAGCACCGCACTGTCGGAGGGTCAGTGCTGAGGGAGGGCCGCGCTGTTGGAAGAGATGTTAAGCCAAGTGTCCGTCTGCCCTCTTAAGTGGAAGTCCAAGATCCCACAGGCACTATGAGCAGAACAGGACTCTCCTCCCCATTTATCCCTCAACTGTGATCATTCTCACGTTGCAGTCTGTTGGATCTTGCTGTGCATAAGTTGACTGACATACATCATTGACCACACTTCAAAACCTGTCCTTCACTGGCTGTGATGGGGACTGAGCTGTCCTCAGGTGCTGAAAGGGGATATAAGAATGCAAAGTCTTCAATGGTTCTAACCACCTGTATTTCTGGGGCAGTAACAGGGCCTGTTCAGTCCATCACCCAAGGCCCATGTTTCTCTTCACTTGCGTATCCTGGGTACAAAACCCCCGAGGGATTTGGTTTGCCTTCGTGTGGCCCTCTGTAGCTGCCCACCTGGGTCGTGCTGCTCCCTGTCAGCACTTCACCATTTTAAGTTGCTCTGTAGCTGCCATTCACCTGCGCTCTCCTGTATAATTTGTTGAAACCTCCCCTTTGACTCTTGAATTTTCCTGTCTGACCATTCCTCTCCCAGTGCCCACGTTCACTTTAACTGCAGGGGCTGCCATAAGGTTTGCCATAAGGTTGCTTGTCTGGCCCCTTATCAAACACTGCTTGGTAAGTCCATATAAACCACATCCACTGCATTTCCCTTCGTCTCTGTGTCCTTCCTTTGAGTGTTCCAGAAAGTTGGTCCAGCACAGTTTATTTTTTTTTTAAGAGAAGCAAGAGAATCGATTCTGGAAACCGCTTCTAATTTCATCCACTGTGGTCCAGAGCCTCACCATCCCAGTCCCAGCCCCTGCTGTGTGTGTGTTTGCTGATCATCCGGGAGGGGGTGAGAGTGGCTGAGGGAGGGAGGAGTGCCAGGCTTTGAGACTCCCGGGCTGTTGAGGAGCTGGCTGCCGATGTTTGGAGCCCCTCTTGAGTGTCGGCCTCTTTGTGTGTTTGCAGGAGACGGAGGTTGAGCTATACAGCGAGTTCCCCGATCAGATTAAACTGGACCAAAATGACAAGCCTGTAGCGGCAGCTGACGGCTGTAAATGTTGAACTGTTGGTGGGGGTGTGAGGGGACTGGTGGCGGAGGGAAGGAAGAATCGGTGACACGCTCTGCGGTCCTGCACCAAGTCCTTCCCCGTCCACCATCAATCCCCCACACCCCCACCAATCTGACCGGTGACCTGAAGAAGCCCCCCCTTCGCTCTCTCTCGTACAAGAGGGGATTTCGATTCCGGCGTACCCCTCCCTTTGGCTCGGGAGACGGAGCGTGGAAGTCAGGGACCAGAAACCTCGGTCAGCCTGAGCTACTCTGCAGCTGACCCACACAGTGGAATCCTGCTCTTTTCCTGCTATCCTGTACCCTGGCCTCAGGTCTCAGGGTCAAAGCTTTACCAGTGCTGGAGGACCCATCATCACCTTACTTCGAGACACCAACCCTGCCGACATGAACATCGCATCTCACCAGATAAACTGATTTGCATTCCTCTCTCCCCCATCCTGGCTTTCACTTCAGCCAAGGGGCTGATGTGTGTGTGGGGTGGGTGTGGGGAGAAGTGGATTGGTGTGTGTGTGGGTGGTAGGGGGTTGTGTGTGTGTGTGTGGGTGGTAGTGGGGTGTGTGGGTGGTAGTGGGGTGTGTGGGTGGTAGGGGGGTGTGTGGGTGGTAGGGGGGTGTGTGGGTGGTAGGGGGGTGTGTGGGTGGTAGGGGGGTGTGTGGGTGGTAGGGGGGTGTGTGGGTGGTAGGGGGGTGTGTGGGTGGTAGGGGGGTGTGTGGGTGGTAGGGGGTTGTGTGGGTGGTAGGGGGTTGTGTGGGTGGTAGGGGGTTGTGTGTGTGTGGGTGGTAGGGGGTTGTGTCTGTGTGGGTGGTAGGAGGTTGTGTGTGTGTGGGTGGTAGGGGGTTGTGTGTGTGTGGGTGGTAGGGGGTTGTGTGTGTGTGTTTGGGTGGTAGGGGGTTGTGTGTGTGTGTGGGTGGTGGGGGGGGTTGTGTGTGTGTGTGTGGGTGGTGGGGGGGGTTGTGTGTGTGTGTGTGGGTGGTAGGGGGGGGTTGTGTGTGTGTGTGTGGGTCGTGTGTGTGTGTGGGTGGTTGGGGGTCGTGTGTGTGTGTGGGTGGTTGGGGGTCGTGTGTGTGTGTGGGTGGTTGGGGGTCGTGTGTGTGTGTGGGTGGTTGGGGGTCGTGTGTGTGTGTGGGTGGTTGGGGGTCGTGTGGGTGGTTGGGGGTCGTGTGGGTGGTTGGGGGTCGTGTGGGTGGTTGGGGGTCGTGTGGGTGGTTGGGGGTCGTGTGGGTGTGTGGGGGTTGTGTGGGTGTGTGGGTGGTTGGGGGTTGTGTGTGTGTGTGGGTGGTTGGGGGGTGTGTGTGTGTGTGGGTGGTTTGGGGGGTGTGTGTGTGTGGGTTGTTGGGGGTGTGTGTGTGTGTGGGTGGTTGGGGTGTGTGTGTGTGTGGGTGGTTGGGGGGTGTGTGTGTGTGTTTGGGTGGTTGGGGTGTGTGTGTGTGTGGGTGGTTGGGGGGTGTGTGTGTGTGGGTGGTTGGGGGGCGTGTGTGTGTGGGTTGTTGGGGGTGTGTGTGTGTGTGGGTGGTAGGGGGTCGTGTGTGTGGGTGGTAGGGGGTTGTGTGGGTGGTAGGGGGTTGTGTGTGTGTGTGTGGGTGGTAGGGGGTTGTGTGTGTGTGTGTGTGGGTGGTAGGGGGTTGTGTGGGTGGTAGGGGGTTGTGTGGGTGGTAGGGGGTTGTGTGGGTGGTAGGGGGTTGTGTGTGTGTGTGTGGTAGGGGGTTGTGTGGGTGGTAGGGGGTTGTGTGTGTGTGTGTGGTAGGGGGTTGTGTGTGTGTGTGTGTGGGTGGTAGGGGGTTGTGTGTGTGTGGGTGGTAGGGGGTTGTGTGTGTGTGGGTGGTAGGGGGTTGTGTGTGTGTGGGTGGTAGGGGGTTGTGTGTGTGTGTGTGGGTGGTAGGGGGTTGTGTGTGTGTGTGTGGGTTGTAGGGGGTTGTGTGTGTGGGTGGTAGGGGGTTGTGTGTGTGTGTGTGGGTGGTAGGGGGTTGTGTGGGTGGTAGGGGGTTGTGTGTGTGTGTGTGTGGGTTGTAGGGGGTTGTGTGTGTGTGTGTGGGTGGTAGGGGGTTGTGTGTGTGTGGGTGGTAGGGGGTTGTGTGTGTGTGTGTGGGTGATAGGTGGTTGTGTGTGTGTGGGTGGTAGGGGGTCACGTGGGTGTGTGGGTGGTAGGGGGTTGTGTGTGTGTGGGTGGTAGGGGGTTGTGTGTGTGTGGGTGGTAGGGGGTTGTGTGTGTGTGGGTGGTAGGGGGTTGTGTGTGTGTGGGTGGTAGGGGGTTGTGTGTGTGTGGGTGGGTTGTAGGGGGTTGTGTGTGTGTGTGGGTGGTAGGGGGTCATGTGTGTGGGTTGTAGGGGTTTGTGTGTGTGTGTGTGTGTGGGTGGTAAGGGGTCGTGTGTGTGGGTGGTAGGGGTTTGTGTGTGTGTGTGGGTGGGTGGTAAGGGGTCGTGTGTGTGGGTGGTAGGGGGTCGTGTGGGTGGTAGGGGGTCGTGTGTGTGGGTGGTAGGGGGTGTGTGTGTGTGTGTGGGTGGTAGGGGGTGTGTGTGTGTGTGTGGGTGGTAGGGGGTTGTGTGTGGGTGTGGGTGGTAGGGGGTTGTGTGTGGGTGTGTGTGTGGTAGGGGGTTGTGTGTGTGTGGTAGGGGGTTGTGTGTGTGTGGTAGGGGGTTGTGTGTGTGTGGTAGGGGGTCGTGTGTGTGGGTGGTAGGGGGTCGTGTGGGTGGTAGGGGGTCGCATGGGTGTGTGGGTGGTAGGGGGTCGCGTGGGTGTGTGGGTGGTAGGGGGTCGGGTGTGTGGGTGGTAGGGGGTTGTGTGTGTGTGTGTGTGTGTGTGGGTGGTAGGGGGTTGTGTGTGTGTGGGTGGTAGGGGGTTGTGTGTGTGTGTGTGGGTGGTAGGGGGTCGTGTGTGTGGGTGGTAGGGGGTCGTGTGTGTGGGTGGTAGGGGGTCGTGTGTGTGGGTGGTAGGGGGTCGTGTGGGTGTGTGGGTGGTAGGGGGTCGTGTGGGTGGTAGGGGGTCGCGTGGGTGTGTGGGTGGTAGGGGGTCGCGTGTGTGTGTGGGTGGTAGGGGGTCGCGTGTGTGTGTGTGCTGGGGAGGGGGTCGCGTGTGTGTGTGTTGGGAGGGGGGTCGCGTGTGTGTGTGTGGGGGGAGGGGGTCACGTGTGTGTGTGGGTGGGGATTGTGTGTGGGAATGGGATGTTCGTGTGTCGGACGAGGGAAATGCTTATCTGATGAAAGTCCACAGAAGGGCCGGGTCAGTGGAACTAACCTCGCATTCAGTACAGCAGCGATGCATCTGTTTTAATATTGCTTCACTGCCAATGCTTTTTTCAATATATGTATAAAATGTCTGTGACCATTGACCACAGTAAATCATGCCACAAAACCTAACCCCTTGGCCACGATAACCAGGAACCTGTCACAAGATTGACTCGTTCCTCTGGATTCCCTCATCCTCACTGGAAGGAAGTGGCCCTGTGCTGGAAGCCATCCACACAGTTGCTGGCTGCCTCTCCGATGGTTGGGCCTGGGGTGACTGTTCCTCTGCACTGTCTGGAGGGACCGGGACCGAGGCTTCTCCCCGGTGTCTATTTGTGTACATCTGTTCAATGCTGCAACAGTTATTGGTGGGGACAGGCCCTGGATACTGGGGGGGTGCGTTTGGATGATGCAGGTAACTAGCTGAGAGGTGTGTGTTGGACGGTCCTCAGTTTGTGACCTGAGAGACATCTCCCCGTCGACACACACCCACACCTCTGGGGTGCACTGGCTTTGAACGTCACTGCCCTGTCTGACTCGATGTCGGAGCCTCTACTTCCAATAACTCGCTAAAATTGAAAGTTCCCTTTGGTAATCACTTAAAACCTCCACCCCTGTGAACCTAAACACTTCACAGCATCCGGAAACGAATTGTCCTCCTCCGGTCTAAATTGTGGAGCCATCCCTGATAGCGCAGCTGCTCTTGTTGAGCGGGCTGCAGTGAGGATTGAAGCCCACGAGACTGACACAGGGGGTGGGGCAGGTCAGAGCCGGTGTGTCAGTGCTTTCTGCTGGGGGGGGTCCAACAGCTTCATGTTGGTGAGCAGAGAGAGAGAGAGAGGGAGGGAGGGAGGTGGACTCGGGTGGGGATTCTGGTTCCGATGCAGCTTTCACTCCTGTCCCCCAGCGCCCACCCTGTGCTCGCCGGTGTTGTGTGTCAGCCCCTGCTCTCTCTGTCTGGCTCCCTGCAAAGCGGGTTTCTCTCCTGATGGCTGGCTGCATTTCCCAACCCACAGCTAGGGTTTAAGTGGATCAGACACAGCGTTAATATGTAGCATTGGGTCCAGTGGACACCCACCAACCCCTCCACGCATCCCTAACTGTTCCTCATGGGTCTGTGGGGGGGGGGGGAGCCAGTTTCTCGCTGGGTCAGTGTGTGTGGGGTGGGGGGGGGAGTCAGTTTCTCGCTGGGTCAGTGTGTGTGGGGTGGGGGGGGGTCAGTTTCTCGCTGGGTCAGTGTGTGTGGGGTGGGGGGGGGGGAGTCAGTTTCTCGCTGGGTCAGTGTGTGTGGGGTGGGCGGGGGGGGTCAGTTTCTCGCTGGGTCAATGTGGGGTGAGGTTGGGGGTGAAGTCCTGTTTCGCGCTGGGTCAGTGTGGGGTGAGGTTGAGGGTGAAGTCCTGTTTCTCGCTGGGTCAGTGTGGGGTGAGGTGTACCTGATTTATCTTTAATGAATCGACTCTGTCTGAGAAATCTCTCGCAGTTATTTGTATAATATATATCTCGATGAAATTCTGATTTTATATTGCTCTGAGGGGAGGGAGGGGGGTGTGTACAGATTCCACCCCCCACCACTTCTCCCCACCGCATGATGTACTAAATGCTGAGCTATGTTTAAGTAACATTTTAGTGATGAAAATGAATAAAACTGGTTTGAAACAGCAGGTTTGACGTCTCTGTCTGTGAGGACAGCCCTCAGTGCATCTGTCACCTTACTGAATCGCAGCCTAAGCTGTGCAATCTGTCTCGTCGGAACACGAGATAGAGAGTGTGTGGGGGGAGTGGCGGGGTGGGGGGGGTGGGGGTGGAGAGTGGGAATTGTGGGGGGCGGTTGGTGGGATCTGGAGTGCCAGATCCACCGGAACAGATTCTCCCCCTCGTCCCAAACGCACCCTTCCTTCCGTTTTCCCACGGGATGCGAGCTGGACTTCACGAGGGGTCACTTCCCCCTCCCTGCCAGTGAGCGTATGTCAAGCTGAGCCAGCGCCGTGAAGGGTGTGTGGGACAGTGTGCACCTCACGTTCTGCATTTAGCACCAAGCCTGACCTGGGTGCCTCAGCTGTTGAAAAAGGGGAAGGCACTTGCTTCATCAAAGGGAAATGTTCCAGCTCCTGATGGGGTTTTAATGAGTTTCACATACAAAGAGGAAGTGAATTGTCCTGACTGTCCATATCTTTTTTATTCGACTGCTTTTTAACCCTAGTTTCATCACACTGGGTCATATTCACCCGGAATGCATTACTGTCCAATGTAACGTGCCCCTGCATCTTCACACCGTGGAGTTTGTTCTGCTAGGTGAGAGCACCCATGGGTGTCAGTGCCTTGCCTGGCCTCCCCACCCACATTTAACTCTGGGTGAAAATTGGGAGTGTGCACCACACACACACTCACTCGTAGATAACCCACGCCGGGCAGCGGGGAAAGGAAGCCTCTTGTCTCGATCCCAGTCCCGGGCCTTTGCCGGAATGGGTTGATCCACGCGTGTGTCTGCATCCGGTGTTGGCGGCTCAGCTGTGCTACGGCAGTTCGATAAGGTAGAAAAACGTGTCCCCGCTGCTGAGTGGACGGTCCTCGTGCTGAAGGTTGGTTTTTTTTTTTGGCGACAGAGCGTCCCTCCGATCCACCGCCGTCCTGCCTCTACCCGGAGAGGGGGGGCCCAAATCTGTCCATGGTCTGCAGGACGAGTGCCAGGTGATCGAGGAAGGAGCTGACAGATACACGAAGGATGCGAGCCTCCTCCGCCTCCCAGTGGCTGCAGAGAAGAGGAAGATAGGGAATCGGTTCAACAGCAAACAATCCCTCCCCGCAGAATTCATTGCACTCGATCCCCCATCCCATCGATGAATAAATCTGTCTCTCCCTCCCCTCCCCCCCCCCACTTTGGTTACCGACCCTCCTGCCACTGGAAACACTTCCTCCTTATTGACTTCGATCCAAACCCCCCTCGTGATTCTGAACGCCTCGATTCAATCTCCCCCCTTAACCTTCTCCGCTCTAAAGGAGAACAATCCCGGCTCCTCCCAGTCCCTCCGCGTGAACTGACCGTCCCCAGGAACCTGGTCCTGGTAAATCTCCCTCCCTCCCTCCCTCCGCACCCCCTCTCTCGTACGACTGTGAAACGAAGGCCAACACTTACACCCGGAGCTCGGAGCCCCGCAGAGACAGCGCTTTGCTGATTCCCCCTTTGCGTGGCTCAGAGTCTGGCATGAGCGATCCGAGAGCGATCTGTGCCTCCAGCACTGAGGGAAAAGGCACACTCAGGTCACTGGGATCACCGTGTTAAGGAGGGTTGTGGAAAGGGAGAGAGAGAGAGAGAGCCACAGTCTCGACAGTACCTCTGCTGGGGATGGCAAGCTCACCAAAAAAATAAAGTAACCTCTAAGTATTCCTGTGGACTGCAGTGAAAGGGACTCAAAACTAAAACTGCCCCTTTCTGGTGTAAGGTGCAGCAAATCTGGTCTCCTGCATCAGTGGTGGAGAAACTACAGCTCCCAGGATGCTGCAGCTCAATGGGCATGCGCATTGACGGCCGAGCTGCACTGGACATGCGCAGCGGAAGACAGCCGACTGCTCTGTGCACAGGAACGACCAGTCTACAGCTCCCAGCATGCTGCGGGTCAGCGACCATGCGCAGTACCAACCAGCCTATATCCCCACCCACCCCAGCATGCTGTGGCTCAGCGGGCATGCGCTGTACCGACCAGCCTACATCTCCCGGCATGCTGCGCGCCAGCGAGCACGCACAGTACCGACCAGCCTACATCTCCCAGCATGCTGCGGCTCATCGGGCATGCGCGCTGGGTTGCCAGCGCAATGCCGGACGACGCGCTGGGCTCCCGCAGTCTCCGTTTGTCTGCTATCCCGCACCTCCCGCCCCGCAACTCTCCATTCGCCGCTCCCGAGAATTCGCGTCACAAACTCCGGCTAACCGGGGTGGGGGTGGGGTGGGGGGGGGGGTTGCGGAGGTAGTTTGATAAAAGGATACAATTGCAGCCGGTTACCGCCGTTCGCAACGGCCTCACTCGCTGCCGCCGCCATCTTGGATTGACGACTTTGGAAGCGACCATTGAACGGGGGGGAGAGGGGGAGAGAGAGGGGTGTAGTGGACGATACCATCCTGAGAGATGGTGCGGGGGTGTTGGGGGGGTGGTGTGGGGAGAGTGAGAGATTCCATTGAACAGAGGCTGGAGGGAGCAACAGGGAGATACCACTGCGGAGGAAGGAAGGGGGGTGGGGGGGGGGCCAACTGTGAATGGCGGCAGCCCCGTAATGGGCTGGTGGGTGGGCATCGGCAAGGTGGTAGGGGCACCAGGTGACCCACCTCCCTCCCTCTTCCCTCAGGACGCGGATGCCCGGGCGCCTCTGGAATCTTCCGGGAGAGTCTGGCTCCCATCGCCCGCCCGCCCGCCCGCCCGCTTCGCAGTGGGGGTCAACAGCCAAGGGCACTCCCGCGCCATTGTAACGTGACATGTTTACATAGGCACTTCCCACTACAGATGTTGACATCAGAATTCAAGGGGTCGTTACGGCACAGAATGGGGGTCATTCGGCCCATCGACTCGCCCTTATACGTTGGCCAATGGCTGCATCAGGAAAAAGACACAATGTTTTTTTTTCTCCACCCCCCACCCACCCCCCACCCACCCCCAGTCCAATTCCTTCAGCACTCCCCGTGAAACCACTCAGGGGAGCGGAGGCTGGGCCTTTTCTCTCCCTGGTGTCACAGACTGACCATCCCCCCTGTTATCAGGACTGAGACCTGGGAACCAACGTACAGCAGACACTGTGGGCAGGCGAGTTAGCTCGTGAGCGATAAAGCCGCGAGGGTAACCTGACAGAGGGTAACCTGTGCACTCTCAGCCCCCCCCCCCCCCTCCTCCCCATTTCCCCCAGTATCCTGGGGGTCCCTCAGCCTCCAGTTCCCATCTGCTCCGTTTGCAGGGTCAGGGTCAGCTGAGATTACCGCCACTGCACACTCTCTCACCCTGTCGATATTTACCAATTCTGCTAATGTGAGAGAGATTGAGAGCTCGGCGTGGTGTCTGAAGAGGGAGAATTGGGAAAGTATGGAATGAACCAGAGGTCAGTGGCCCTTGTTTTTGAACTACCCTATCTGACAGTTGACGCACTACTCCACACAACATCTGTCACTGCAAAAGGATTTGCGTCTCCTGTACTGTTACTTCATGAAAGGATTTTCTACCTTGTTTATGTCTTAAACACTGGCTCTGCAAATGTTTTGTCTCCAATTCCAAACAGCCCATCACGTGAATCTAACTGGATACAGTTCCATTCTCCAACCACCCCCCCCCCCCCCCGCAACAAAACACTGATTCTCACTGGCATACTGTCAGAGAGTCTGTATTGAGGGAGTGCCACACTGTCAGAGGGTCTATATTGAGGAAGCGCCGCATTGTCGGAGGGTCAGCGCTGAGGGAGCGCCGCATTGTTGGAGGGTCAGCGATGAGGGAGCGCCACACTGTCGGAGGGTCAGTGCTGAGGAAGCGCCGCATTGTTGGAGGGTCAGCGATGAGGGAGCGCCACACTGTCGGAGGGTCAGTGCTGAGGGAGCGCCGCACTGTCGGAGGGTCAGCGCTGAGGGAGTGCTGCACTGTCGGAGGGTCAGTGCTGAGGGAGTGCCGCACTGTCGGAGGGTCAGTACTGAGGGAGCGCCGCACTGTCGGAGGGTCAGTGCTGAGGGAGTGCCGCACTGTCGGAGGGTCAGTGCTGAGGGAGCGCCGCACTGTCGGAGGGTCAGTGCTGAGGGAGCGCCGCACTGTCAGAGGGTCAGTATTGAGGGAGTGCCGCACTGTCGGAGGGTCAGTGCTGAGGGAGCGCCGCACTGTCGGAGGGTCAGTGCTGAGGGAGTGCTGCACTGTCGGAGGGTCAGTATTGAGGGAGTGCCGCGCTGTCGGAGGGTCAGTGCTGAGGGAGCGCCGCACTGTCGGAGGGTCAGCGCTGAGGGAGCCCCGCACTGTCGGAGGGTCAGCGCTGAGGGAGAGCCGCACTGTCGGAGGGTCAGTGCTGAGGGAGAGCCGCACTGTCGGAGGGTCAGTACTGAGGGAGCGCCGCACTGTCAGAGGGTCAGTACTGAGGGAGCGCCGCACTGTCAGAGGGTCAGTACTGAGGGAGCGCCGCACTGTCAGAGGGTCAGTACTGAGGGAGCGCCGCACTGTGGGAGGGTCAGTACTGAGGGAGCGCCGCACTGTCGGAGGGTCAGTGCTGAGGGAGCGCCGCACTGTCAGAGGGTCAGTGCTGAGGGAGCGCCGCACTGTCGGAGGGTCAGTGCTGAGGGAGCGCCGCACTGTCGGAGGGTCAGCGCTGAGGGAGCGCCGCACTGTCGGAGGGTCAGTGCTGAGGGAGCGCCGCACTGTCGAAGGGTCAGTACTGAGGGAGCGCCGCACTGTCGGAGGGTCAGTGCTGAGGGAGCGCCGCACTGTCGGAGGGTCAGTGCTGAGGCAGTGCCGCACTGTCGGAGGGTCAGTACTGAGGGAGCGCCGCACTGTCGGAGGGTCAGTGCTGAGGGAGCGCCGCACTGTCGGAGGGTCAGTGCTGAGGGAGCGCTGCACTGTCGGAGGGTCAGTGCTGAGGGAGCGCCGCACTGTCAGAGGGTCAGTATTGAGGGAGTGCCGCACTGTCGGAGGGTCAGTGCTGAGGGAGCGCCGCACTGTCGGAGGGTCAGTGCTGAGGGAGCGCTGCACTGTCGGAGGGTCAGTATTGAGGGAGTGCCGCGCTGTCGGAGGGTCAGTGCTGAGGGAGCGCCGCACTGTCGGAGGGTCAGCGCTGAGGGAGCCCCGCACTGTCGGAGGGTCAGCGCTGAGGGAGAGCCGCACTGTCGGAGGGTCAGTGCTGAGGGAGAGCCGCACTGTCGGAGGGTCAGTGCTGAGGGAGCGCCGCACTGTCAGAGGGTCAGTGCTGAGGGAGCGCCGCACTGTCGGAGGGTCAGTGCTGAGGGAGTGCCGCACTGTCGGAGGGTCAGCGCTGAGGGAGCGCCGCACTGTCGGAGGGTCAGTGCTGAGGGAGAGCCGCACTGTCGGAGGGTCAGTCCTGAGGGAGCGCCGCACTGTCGGAGGGTCAGTACTGAGGGAGCGCCGCACTGTCGGAGGGTCAGTGCTGAGGGAGCGCCGCACTGTCGGAGGGTCAGTGCTGAGGGAGTGCCGCACTGTGGGAGGGTCAGTGCTGAGGGAGTGCCGCACTGTCGGAGGGTCAGTGCTGAGGGAGTGCCGCACTGTCGGAGGGTCAGTACTGAGGAAGCACCGCACTGTCGGAGGGTCAGTACTGAGGGAGCGCCGCACTGTCGGAGGGTCAGTGCTGAGGGAGCGCCGCACTGTCGGAGGGTCAGTGCTGAGGGAGCGCCGCACTGTCGGAGGGTCAGTGCTGAGGGAGTGCCGCACTGTGGGAGGGTCAGTGCTGAGGGAGTGCCGCACTGTCGGAGGGTCAGTGCTGAGGGAGTGCCGCACTGTCGGAGGGTCAGTACTGAGGAAGCACCGCACTGTCGGAGGGTCAGTACTGAGGGAGCGCCGCACTGTCGGAGGGTCAGTGCTGAGGGAGCGCCGCACTGTCGGAGGGTCAGTGCTGAGGGAGTGCCGCACTGTCGGAGGGTCAGTGCTGAGGGAGTGCCGCACTGTCGGAGGGTCAGTGCTGAGGGAGTGCCGCACTGTCGGAGGGTCAGTGCTGAGGGAGTGCCGCACTGTGGGAGGGTCAGCACTCTCAGGAGCTATGAAGCATTCTGGGATGTCCTGAGGTGGTGCCTAAGTGCTATAGCAATGCAAGTCCTGTTAGCTGTGTTTTGTGTGAGATTAAATTCTGATAAACCGTGCTGCTATTTGCTCAGTTACAGAGCGACCTGGTTGCAAATTAACAGGAGGGAGGACGCTTGATGCATTGTCAGAAAGTTCCCCAGATAATCCACGGCCAATTGCTAAGAGAAAAGCAACAAGTCTCTCAGCCGCGGGCCAATGAGATGCCCTGATCTGTGTCGGATTCTCAAATAGTTTTTATTATTCATGGGAGTGACTGGGGCACTGGTTGAGGCTCTTTAAATAAGAGTGAGTGAGAAAGAGCTGCAGAAGGAGCAATCCCCTTCAGCATCGAGTACACGGAGCAAGGGAGAGTGAGAGAGAGCAGGCGTGAGGCAGGAACAGTTAGGGACAGAGGGTGATTCGTTCCTCCTTTACCTCAACAACAGGATAGCCTCACACCTGATTGACAGACTACAGCGAACATTGACTGAGCTCCTATTGCAGAGGGTCCACACACTCAGGTAGACACCCTGTCCCAGGACAGTGCTGGACTGCACTTCAGGTAAACACCCACAACACCTTAAACAGGCACTGGGAATTCACAAGGGAAGCAGAGCAAGGTGTGTCAGGTTTGCAATTGTGGATTGCTGTGGGTCATTAGACCTCAGCTGGAGTATTGTGCACAGCTCTGGGCACCACATTATAGGAAGGATGTGAACACATTGGAGAGAGAGCAGAAGAGGTTTACAAGAATGGTTCCAGGGATGAGAAACTTCAGCTATGAGGATAGATTGGAGAGGTTGGGACTGTTCTCCTTGGAGAGGAGAAGGCTGAGAGGAGATTTGATAGAGATGTTCAAAACCGTGAGGGGGCTGGACAGAGTAGATCGGGAGAAGCTGTTCCCGCTCGTAGAAGGATCAAGAACGAGAGGGCACAGATTTAAAGTGATTTGCAAAGGAAGCAAGTGTGACGTGAGAAATAAACTTTTTCACACAGCCAGTGGTTCAGGTCTGGAACGTACAGCCTGGAAGTGTGGGGGAGGCAGGTTCAATCGAGGCTTTCAAGAGGACATTAGATGGTTATTTGAATAGAAACAACGTGCAGGGGTACAGGGAACAGGCAAGGCAATGGCACTAGGTCATAATGCTCATCTGGAGAGCCGGTGCAGAGACGATGGGCTGAATGACCTGCTCCTGTGCCATTAAGATTCTGTGATTCAGTGTGCAGAGGGCTTTACTCTATCTAACTCCGTGCTGTACCTGTCCTGGGAGTGTTTGATGGGGACAGTGTAGAGGGAGCTTTACTCTGTATCTAACCCCGTGCTGTACCTGTCCTGGGAGTGTTTGATGGGGACGGTGTAGAGTGAGCTTTACTCTGTATCTAACCCCGTGCTGTACCTGTCCTGGGAGTGTTTGATGGGGACGGTGTAGAGGCAGCTTTACTCTGTATCTAACCCCGTGCTGTACCTGTCCTGGGAGTGTTTGATGGGGACAGTGTAGAGGGAGATTTACTCTGTATCTAACCCCGTGCTGTACCTGTCCTGGGAGTGTTTGATGGGGACGGTGTAGAGTGAGCTTTACTCTGTATCTAACACCGTGCTGTACCTGTCCTGGGAGTGTTTGATGGAGACAGTGTAGAGGGAGCTTTGCACTGTATCTAACTCTGTGCTGTACCTGTCCTGGGAGTGTTTGATGGGGATACTTTTGGATCTCATTCTGGTTTCTGTTTCCTCTTGGCAGCTTTGAATCAAGTGCCAACCTGTGTTTCCTGGAGAGGTTGCGACTGGGACAGCGTTGGCGTTAACCCCCGCATGGGCACGTTCTTCTACAGCGATGCTGAGCTGAATTCCCAGCTCCAGGAATCTGCGCGCTCGCTGCTCTGGGAATATGACAGCGACGGATCCAGCCACAGCTTCCCGGAGACCGAGTGCCCTCCGCCCGACCAGGGCTTCATCAATTACCTGCTGGCCCAGCAGAGCAGCTCCGAGCTGCAGCTCCCCACATTCCAGCCCCGCTCGTCCCGGAGTTTCCAGCCCACCCTGGACGAGATCGAGGAGTTCCTCCTGGAGAAGACCGGCCTGTCGCTGAAGGGGGAGGTGTCAGACCCCGGCCGCTGGCCTGTCCGATTGAACCAGGAGGCGCAGGGAGGCTGCCCGGTCCTGGGAGCCTCGGAGGGTCAGCAGTTGCAGCCGCAGCAGCAGCAGCCTGGGGATGGGGAGCAGCTCCCCCTGCCCTCACCGGGTCCCTCCGCCCTCCTCCTGCAGCTGCAGTGTGTGAAGGAGGGGCACGGGCTGCTGCCCCAACTCCTGGTCAGTGTCCAGGGACAGACCTACGCCCTGGTGCCCCAGGTCACCCCCTCTGCGCCCCCCCGACAGTTCGTCCGCATCGCTGCCAAGCTGTCGGCCCAGGGGCAGCGTGAATCGCCCAGCAAAGCGGCCCCCTTCACCCCTCCCGAGCTGCTGAAGGTGCACAAGTGTTCCTTCCCTGGCTGCAGCAAGATGTACAGTAAGAGCAGTCACCTCAAGGCCCACAACCGGCGGCACACTGGAGAAAAACCCTTCGCCTGCACCTGGCCCGGCTGCGACTGGAGGTGAGTGAAGGCTGCATTTATATAGCGCCTTTAACGCTGTTAAAAACAACCCAAAGTGTTGGCCAGGAGCATCACTCAGACACACACCCCACGTGAAGCACATTAGGACGGGTGAGGATAGGCTTCAGCCGGTCCACAGCAGCATCTGAAAGGACGTGAGAGTGACGGAGAGGTGGAGAGGTTTGGGGAGGGAATTCCAGAGCTTAGCCCCCCCGGCCACACAGGCAGCTGAAGGCCCGGCCGCCAATGGTGGAGCGATAGGAATCGGGGGGTGGTCAAGAGGCCGAAATTGGAGGGGCGCAGAGATCTCGGAGGATTGTAGGAGGTTACAGAGATAGGGAGGGGTGTAGGGGCTGGAGGAGGTTACAGGGATAGGGAGGGGCGTAGGAGCTGGAGGAGGTTACAGAGATAGGGAGGGGTGCAGGGGCTGGAGGAGGTTACAGAGATAGGGAGGGGTGTAGGGGCCGGAGGAGGTTACAGAGATAGGGAGGGGTGTAGGGGCCGGAGGAGGTTACAGAGATAGGGAGGGGTGTGGGGGCTGGAGGAGGTTACATAGATAGGGAGGGTTGTAGGGGCTGGAGGAGGTTACAGAGATAAGGAGGGTTGTTGGAGGCTGGAGGAGGTTACAGAGATAGGGAGGGTTGTAGGGGCTGGAGGAAGTTACAGAAATAAGGAGGGTTGGAGGAGGTTACAGAGATAGGGAGGGGTATCGGGGTTGGAGGAGGTTACAGAGATAGGGGTGTAGGTGCTGGAGGAGGTTACAGAGATAGAGGGGTGTAGGGGCTGGAGGAGGTTACTGAGATAGGGAGGGTTGTAGGGACTAGAGCTTACAGAGATAGGGAGGGTTGTAGGGGCTGGAGGAGGTTACAGAGATAGGGGGGGGTGTAGGGGCTGGAGGAGGTTACAGAGATAGGGAGGGGTGTAGGGGCTGGAGGAGGTTACAGAGATAGGGTTGTAGGGGCTGGAGGAAGTTACAGAGATAGGGAGGGTTGTAGGGGCTGGAGGAGGTTACAGAGATAGGGAGGGTTTTAGGGAGTGGAGGAGGTTATAGAGAGAGGCAGGGTTGTAGGGGCTGGAGGAGGTTACAGAGATAGGGAGGGTTTTAGGGAGTGGAGGAGGTTATCGAGAGAGGCAGGGTTGTAGGGGCTGGAGGAGGTTACAGAGATAGGGAGGGGTGTAGGGTCTGGAGGAGGTTACAGAGACAGGGAGGTGTGTAGGGGCTGGAGGAGGTTACAGAGATAGGGAGGGCTGTAGGGGCTGGAGGAGGTTACAGAGATAGGGAGGGGTGTAGGGGCTGGAGGAGGTTACAGAGATAGGGTTGTAGGGGCTGGAGGAAGTTACAGAGATGAGGTGTGTTGGGGCTGGAGGAGATTACAGAGATAGGGAGGGTTGGAGGAGGTTACAGAGATAGGGAGGGGTATCGGGGTTGGAGAAGGTTACAGAGATAGGGAGGGTTTTAGCGAGTGGAGGAGCTTACACAGATAGGGGTGTAGGTGCTGGCGGAGGTTACAGAGATAGGGAGGGGTGTAGGGGCTGGAGGAGGTTACAGGGATAGGGAGGGGCGTAGGGGCTGGAGGAGGTTACAGAGATAGGGAGGGTTGTAGGGGCTGGAGGAGGTTACAGAGATAGGGAGGGGTGTAGGGGCTGGAGGAGGTTACAGAGATAGGGAGGGGTGTAGGGGCCGGAGGAGGTTACAGAGATAGGGAGGGGTGTGGGGGCTGGAGGAGGTTACATAGATAGGGAGGGTTGTAGGGGCTGGAGGAGGTTACAGAGATAAGGAGGGTTGTTGGAGGCTGGAGGAGGTTACAGAGATAGGGAGGGTTGTAGGGGCTGGAGGAAGTTACAGAAATAAGGAGGGTTGGAGGAGGTTACAGAGATAGGGAGGGGTATCGGGGTTGGAGGAGGTTACAGAGATAGGGGTGTAGGTGCTGGAGGAGGTTACAGAGATAGAGGGGTGTAGGGGCTGGAGGAGGTTACTGAGATAAGGAGGGTTGTAGGGACTAGAGCTTACAGAGATAGGGAGGGTTGTAGGGGCTGGAGGAGGTTACAGAGATAGGGAGGGGTGTAGGGGCTGGAGGAGGTTACAGAGAAAGGGAGGGGTGTAGGGGCTGGAGGAGGTTACAGAGATAGGGTTGTAGGGGCTGGAGGAGGTTACAGAGATAGGGAGGGTTGTAGGGGCTGGAGGAGGTTACAGAGATAGGGAGGGTTGTAGGGGCTGGAGGAGGTTACAGAGATAGGGAGAGTTTTAGGGAGTGGAGGAGGTTATCGAGAGAGGCAGGGTTGTAGGGGCTGGAGGAGGTTACAGAGATAGGGAGGTGTGTAGGGGCTGGAGGAGGATACAGAGATAGGGCTGTAGGGGCTGGAGGAGGTTACAGAGATAGGGAGGGGTGTAGGGGCTGGAGGAAGTTACAGAGATGAGGTGTGTTGGAGCTGGAGGAGATTACAGAGATAGGGAGGGGTATCGGGGTTGGAGAAGGTTACAGAGATAGGGAGGGTTTTAGGGAGTGGAGGAGGTTACAGAGATAGGGAGGCCATATACCCACCCCCTGTACCGAGTGATGACCCTGTACCCGGTCTCCTGTACCGAGTTATGACCCTGTATCCCATCGCCTGTACCGAGTGTTGACCCTGTACCTCAGCTCCTGTACCGAGTGATGACCCTGTACCATGTCCTCTGTACTGAGTGATGACACTGTACCCAACCCCTGTACCGAGTGAGGACCCTGTACCATGTCCCCTGTACCGAGTGATGACCCTGTACCCCACCCGCTGTACCGAGTGATGACCCTGTACCGAGTGATGACCCTGTACCCCTCCCGTTGTACCGAGTGATGACCCTGTACCGAGTGATGACCCTGTACCCCACCCGCTGTACCGAGTGATGACCCTGTACCGAGTGATGACCCTGTACCTCAACCCCTGTACCAAGTAATGACCCTGTACCCCAACCCCAGTATCGAGTGATGACCCTGTTCTGAGTGATGACCCTATACCCCACCCCCTGTACCGAGTGATGACCCTGTGTCTCGTCCCCTGTACCGAGTGATGACCCTGTGTCTCGTCCCCTGTACCGAGTGATGACCCTGTGTCTCGTCCCCTGTACCGAGTGATGATCCTGTGTCTCGTCCCCTGTACCGAGTGATGACCCTGTGTCTCGTCCCCTGTACCGAGTGATGACCCTGTACCGAGTGATGACTCTGTACCGAGTGATGACCCTGTACCTCAACCCCTGTACCGAGTGATGACCCTGTACCGAGTGATGACCCTGTACCTCAACCCCTGTACCGAGTGATGACCCTGTACCCCAACCCCTGTACCAACTGTTGACCCTGGACCCTACACCCTGTACCGATTGATGACCCTGTGCCCCGCCCCCTGTACCGATTGATGACCCTGTACCCCAACCCCAGTATCGAGTGATGACCCTGAACCCCGCCCCCTGTACCGAGTGATGACCCTGTACCGAGTGATGACCCTGTGTCTCGTCCCCTGTACCGAGTGATGACCCTGTGTCTCGTCCCCTGTACCGAATGATGACCCGGTACCGAGTGATGACCCTGTACCGAGTGATGACCCTGTGCCTCGTCCTCTGTACCGAGTGATGATCCTGTACCCCGTCCTCTGTACCGAGTGATAACCCTGTACCCTGCCCCCTGTACCGAGTGATGACCCTGTACCCTGTCGCCTGTACCGAGTGATGACCCCATACCCCACCCCCAGTATCGAGTGATGACCCTGTACCGAGTGATGACCCTGTGTCTCGTCCCCTGTACCGAGTGATGACCCTGTGTCTCGTCCCCTGTACCGAATGATGACCCGGTACCGAGTGATGACCCTGTACCGAGTGATGACCCTGTGCCTCGTCCTCTGTACCGAGTGATGATCCTGTACCCCGTCCTCTGTACCGAGTGATAACCCTGTACCCTGTCGCCTGTACCGAGTGATGACCACATACCCCACCCCCAGTATCGAGTGATGACCCTGTACCGAGTGATGTCCCTGTACCCCACCCACCATACCAAGTAATGACCCTGTACCCCGCCCCCTGTACCGAGTGATGACCCTATGTCTTGTCCCCTGTACCGAGTGATGACCCTATACCAAGTGATGACCCTGTACCTCAACCCCTGTACCGAGTGATGACCCTGTACCCCGCCCCCTGTGCCGAGTGATGACCCTGTACCCCGCCCCCTGTACCGAGTGATGACCCTATGTCTCGTCCCCTGTACCGAGTGATGACCCTATGTCTCGTCCCCTGTACCAAGTGATGACCCTGTACCGAGTGATGACACTGTACCCCGTCCCCTGTACCGAGTGATGACCCTGTTCCCTGTCGTCTGTACCGAGTGATGACCCTGTATCCCGTCGCCTGTACCGAGTGATGACCCTGTACCTCGTCCTCTATACCGACTGATGACCCTGTACCTCGCCCCCTATACCGAGTGATGACACTGTACCCCGTCGCCTGTACCGAGTGATGACCCTGTACCGAATGATGACCCTGTGCCTCGCCCCCTGTACCGAGTGATGACCCTGTACCCCACCCGCTGTACCGAGTGATGACCCTGTTCCGAGTGATGACCCTGTACCTCGCCCCCTGTTCCGAGTGATGACCCTGTACCTCAACGCCTGTACCGAGTGATGACCCTGTACCCCAACCCCTGTACCGAGTGATGTCCCTGTACCTCGCCCCCTGTACCGAGTGATGACCCTGTACCGCGTGATGACTCTGTACCCCGCCCCCTGTACCTTTGATGACCCTGTACCGAGTGATGACCCTGTACCGAGTGATGACCCTATGTGTTGTCCCCTGTACCGAGTGATGTCCCTGTACCGAATGATGACCCTGTACCGAGTGATGACCCTATGTCTTGTCCCCTGTACTGAGTGATGACACTGTACCCCGTCCCCTGTACCGAGTGGTGACCCTGGACCTCAACCACTGTACCGAGTGATGACCCTGTACCGAGTGATGACCCTATGTCTTGTCCCCTGTACCGAGTGATGACCCTGTACCGAGTGATGACCCTGTACCCCATCCCCTGTACTGAGGGATGACCCTGTACCGAGTGATGACCCTGTACCTCACCCCCTATACCGAGTGATGACCCTGTACCCTGTCGTCTGTACCGAGTGATGACCCTGTACCCTGTCCTCTATACCGAGTGATGACCCTGTACCTCGCCCCCTATACCGAGTGATGGCACTGTACCTCGCCCCCTATACCGAGTGATGGCACTGTACCCCGTCGCCTTTACTGAGTGATGACCCTGTACCGAATGATGATCCTGTGCCTCGCCCCCTGTACCGAGTGATGACCCTGTACCGAATGATGACCCTGTACCTCGCACCCTATACCGAGGGATGACCCTGTGCCTCGCCCCCTGTACCAAGCGATGACCCTGTAGCCCACCCCCTGTAATGAGCGATGAGCCTATACCCCACCCCCTGTAACGAGTGATGACCCTGTTCCACAACTCCTGTACCGAGTGATGACCCTGTACCGAGTGATGACCCTGTGCCTTGTCCCCTGTTCCGAGTTGTGACCCTGTACCCCGTCCCCTGTACCGAGTGGTGTCCTCTATACCGACTGATGACCCTGTACCTCGCCCCCTATACCGAGTGATGACACTGTACCCCGTCGCCTGTACCGAGTGATGACCCTGTACCGAATGATGACCCTGTGCCTCGCCCCCTGTACTGAGCGATGACCCTGTACCCCACCTGCTGTACCGTGATGACCCTGTACCCCACCCCAGTATCGAGTGATGACCCTATGTGTTGTCCCCTGTACCGAGTGATGTCCCTGTACCGAGTGATGACCCTGTACCGAGTGATGACCCTATGTCTTGTCCCCTGTACCGAGTGATGTCCCTGTACCCCGCCCCCTGTACCGAGTGATGTCCCTGTACCCCGCCCCCTGTACCGAGTGATGACCCTGTACCGAGTGATGACCCTATGTGTTGTCCCCTGTACCGACTGATGACCCTGTACCAAGTGATGACCCTATGTGTTGTCCCCTGTACCGAGTGATGACCCTGTACCGAGTGATGACCCTGTACCCCGTCGCCTGTACCGAGTGATGACCCTGTACCTCAACCCCTGTACCGAGTGATGACCCTATGTCTCGTCCCCTGTACCAAGTGGTGACCCTGTGTCTCGTCCCCTGTACCGAGTGATGACCCTATGTCTCGTCCCCTGTACCGAGTGATGACCCAGTACCTCGCCCCCTATACCGAGTGATGGCACTGTACCTCGCCCCCTATACCGAGTGATGACACTGTACCCCGTCGCCTGTACCGAGTGATGACCCTATGTCTCGTCCCCTGTACCGAGTGATGACCCTATGTCTCGTCCCCTGTACCGAGTGATGACCCAGTACCTCGCCCCCTATACCGAGTGATGGCACTGTACCTCGCCCCCTATACCGAGTGATGACACTGTACCCCGTCGCCTGTACCGAGTGATGACCCTGTACCGAATGATGATCCTGTGCCTCGCCCCCTGTACCGAGTGATGACCCTGTACCCCACCCCAGTATAGAGTGATGACCCCGTACCTCGCCCCCTATACCGAGTGATGACCCTGTACCCCACCCCCTGTACCGAGTGATGACCCTGTACCTCGCCCCCTATACCGAGTGATGACCCTGTACCGAGTGAACACCCTGTACCCTGTCCTCTGTACCGTGGGATGACCCTGTGCCTCGCCCCCTGTTCCGAGCGATGACCCTGTAGCCCACCCCCTGTAATGAGCGATGAGCCAGTACCCCACCCCTTGTAACGGGTGATGACCCTGTTCCTCAACTCCTGTACCGAGTGATGACACTGTACCCCGTCGCCTGTACCGAGTGATGACCCTGTACCTTGTCCTCTATACTGACTGATGACCCTGTACCTCGCCCCCTATACCGAGTGATGACACTGTACCCCGTCGCCTGTACCGAGTGATGACCCCGTACCGAATGATGACCCTGTGCCTCGCCCCCTGTACTGAGCGATGACACTGTACCCCACCCGCTGTACCGAGTGATGACCCTCTACCTCAACCCCTGTACCGAGTGATGACCCTGTACCGAGTGATGACCCTGTACCTCAACCCCTGTACCGAGTGATGTCCCTGTACCGAGTGATGTCCCTGTACCCCACCCCCAGTATCGAGTGATGACACTGTACCCCACCCGCTGTACCGAGTGATGACCCTGTATCGAGTGATGACCCTGTACGGAGTGATGTCCCTGTACCCCACCCCCAGTATCGAGTGATGACACTGTACCCCACCCGCTGTACCGAGTGATGACCCTGTACCGAGTGATGACCCTGTACCTCAACCCCTGTGCCGAGTGATGACCCTGTACTGAGTGATGATCCTGTGCCTCGCCCCCTGTACCGAGTGATGACCCTGTACCAAGTGAACACCCTGTACCCCGTCCTCTGTACCGAGGCATGACCCTGTACCGAGTGATGACCCTGTACCCCGCCCCCTGTACCGAGTGATAACCCTGTACCCCGCCCCCTGTACCGAGTGATGATCCTGTACCGAGTGATAACCCTGTACCCCGCCCCCTGTACCGAGTGATGATCCTGTACCGAGTGATGACCATGTTTCTCGTCCTCTGTACCGAGTGATGATCCTGTACCGAGTGATGACCCTGTATCGAGTGAACACCCTGTAGCCCACCCCCTGTAACGAGTGATGACCCTGTTCCTCAACTCCTGTACCGAGTGATGACCCTGTACCGAGTGATGACCCTGTGCCTCGTCCCCTGTTCCGAGTTGTGACCCTGTACCCCGTCCCCTGTACCGAGTGGTGTCCTCTATACCGACTGATGACCCTGTACCCCGTCCCCTGTACCGAGTGGTGACCCTGTTCCCTGTCGTCTGTACCGAGTGATGACCCTGTATCCCGTCGCCTGTACCGAGTGATGACCCTGTACCGAGTGATGACCCTGTACCCCGCCCCCTATACCGACTGATGACACTGTACCCCGTCGCCTGTACCGAGTGATGACCCTGTACCGAATGATGACCCTGTGCCTCGCCCCCTGTACCGAGTGATGACCCTGTACCGAGTGATGACCCTGTGCCTCGCCCCCTGTACTGAGCGATGACCCTGTACCCCGCCCCCTGTTCCGAGTGATGACCCTGTACCGAATGATGACCCTGTACCCGGCCCCTGTTCCGAGTGATGACCCTGTACTTCACCCCCTGTACCGAGTGATGACCCTGTACCGAGTGATGACCCTGTACCCCACCCCTGTACCGAGTGATGACCCTGTACCGAGTGATGACCCTGTACCCCGCCCCCTGTACCGAGTGATGACCCTGTACCGAGTGATGACCCTGTACCCCGCCCCCTGTACCGAGTGATGACCCAGTACCTCGCCCCCTATACCGAGTGATGGCACTGTACCCCGTCGCCTTTACCGAGTGATGACCCTGTGCCTCGTCCCCTGTTCCGAGTTGTGACCCTGTACCCCGTCCCCTGTACCGAGTGATGACCCTGTACCCTGTCCCCTGTACCCCGTCGCCTGTACCGAGCGATGACCCTGTGTCTCGTCCCCTGTACCGAGCGATGACCGTGTACTGAGTGCTGACCCTGTGCCTCATCCCCTGTACCGAGTGATGACCCTGTGTCTCGTCCCCTGTACCGATTGATGACCCTGTGTCTCGTCCCCTGTACCGATTGATGACCCTGTACCCTGTCGTCTCTACCGAGTGATGACCCTGTACCCCGCCCCCTGTACCGCGTGATGACCCTGTACCCCGTCCTCTGTACCGAGTGATGACCCTGTACCGCGTGATGACCCTGTACCCCGTCCTCTGTACTGAGTGATGACCCTGTACCCCGTCCTCTGTACCGAGTGATGACCCTGTACCGAGTGATGACCCTGTACCCCGCCCCCTGTACCGAGTGATGACCCTGTACCCCGCCCCCTGTACCGAGTGATGATCCTGTACCCGGTCGCCTGTACCAAGTGATGACCCTGTACCCCGTCGTCTGTACCGAGTGATGACCCTGTACCCGTCCTCTATACCAAGTGATGACCCTGTACCCCACCCCCTGTACCGAGTGATGACCCTGTACCAAGTGCTGATACTGTACCCCGTCGTCTGTACCGAGTGATGACCCTGTACCCCGTCGCCTGTACCGAGTGATGACCCTCTACTTCACCCCCTGTACTGAGTGATGACCCTGTACCCCGTCGCCTGTACCGAGTGATGACCCTGTACCGAATGATGACCCTGTACTTCACCCCCTGTACTGAGTGATGACCCTGTACCCCGTCGCCTGTACCGAGTGATGACCCTGTACCGAATGATGACCATGTACTTCACCCCCTGTACTGAGTGATGACCCTGTACCCCACCCCCTGTACCGAGTGATGACCCTGTACCCCACCCCCTGTACCGAGTGATGACCCTGTACCCCATCGCCTGTATCGAGTGATGACCCTGTACCCCATCGCCTGTATCGAGTGATGACCCTGTACTTCACCCCCTGTACCGAGTGATGTCCCTGTACCCCGTCGCCTGTACCGAGTGATGACCCTGTACCGAATGATGACCCTGTACTTCACCCCCTGTACTGAGTGATGACCCTGTACCCACCCCCTGTACCGAGTGATGACCCTGTACCAAGTGCTGACACTGTACCCCGTCGTCTGTACCGAGTGATGACCCTGTACCCCGTCCTCTATACCAAGTGATGACCCTGTACCCCGTCGCCTGTACCGAGTGATGACCCTCTACTTCACCCCCTGTACTGAGTGATGACCCTGTACCCCGTCGCCTGTACCGAGTGATGACCCTGTACCGAATGATGACCCTGTACTTCACCCCCTGTACTGAGTGATGACCCTGTACCCCGTCGCCTGTACCGAGTGATGACCCTGTACCGAATGATGACCCTGTACTTCACCCCCTGTACTGAGTGATGACCCTGTACCCCACCCCCTGTACCGAGTGATGACCCTGTACCCCACCCCCTGTACCGAGTGATGACCCTGTACCCCATCGCCTGTATCGAGTGATGACGCTGTACCCCATCGCCTGTATCGAGTGATGACCCTGTACTTCACCCCCTGTACCGAGTGATGACCCTGTACCCCGTCGCCTGTACCGAGTGATAACCCTGTACCGAGCAATGACCCTGTACCCCACCCGCTGTACCGAGTGATGACCCAGTACCTCGCCCCCTGTACCGATTGATGACCCTGTCCCGAGTGATGACCCTGTGCCTTGCCCCCTGTACCGAGCGATGTCCCTGTACCCCATCCCCTGTACCGAGTGAAGACCCTGTACCCCACCCCCTGTACCGAGTGATGACCCTGTACCCAGTCCCCTGTACCGAGTGATGACACTGTACCCCACCCCCTGTACTGAGTGATGACCCTGTACTTCACCCCCTGTACCGAATGATGACCCTGTACTGAGTGATGACCCTGTACCCCGTCGCCTGTACCGAGTGATGACCCTGTACTTCACCCCCTGTACCGAGTGATGACCCTGTACCGAGTGATGACCCTGTACCCCATCCCCTGTACCGAGTGATGACCCTGTACTTCACCCCCTGTACCGAGTGATAACCCTGTACCGAGTGATGACCCTGTACCCCGTCGCCTGTACCGAGTGATGACCCTGTACCGAGTGATGACCCTGTGCCTCGTCCCCTGTTCCGAGTTGTGACCCTGTACCCCGTCCCCTGTACCGAGTGGTGTCCTCTATACCGACTGATGACCCTGTACCGAGTGGTGACCCTGTTCCCTGTCGTCTGTACCGAGTGATGACCCTGTATCCCGTCGCCTGTACCGAGTGATGACCCTGTACCTCGTCCTCTATACCGAGTGATGACCCTGTACCTCGTCCTCTATACCGAGTGATGACCCTGTACCCCGCCCCCTGTACCGAGTGATGACCCTGTACCCCGTCGCCTGTACCGAGTGATGACCCTGTACCCCGCCCCCTGTACCGAGTGATGACCCTGTACCGAGTGATGACCCTGTACCTCGCCCCCTATACCGAGTGATGGCACTGTACCCCGTCGCCTTTACCGAGTGATGACCCTGTACCGAATGATGATCCTGTGCCTCGCCCCCTGTACCGAGTGATGACCCTGTACCGAATGATGACCCTGTACCTCGCACCCTATACCGAGTGATGACCCTGTGCTTCGTCCCCTGTTCCGAGTTGTGACCCTGTACCCCGTCGCCTGTACCGAGCGATGACCCTGTGTCTCGTCCCCTGTACCGAGCGATGACCGTGTACTGAGTGCTGACCCTGTGCCTCATCCCCTGTACCGAGTGATGACCCTGTACCGCGTGATGACCCTGTACCCCGCCCCCTGTACCGAGTGATGATCCTGTACTCCGTCCTCTGTACCGAGTGATGATCCTGTACCCCGTCGTCTGTACCGAGTGATGACCCTGTACCCCACCCCCTGTACCGAATGATGACCCTGTACCCCGCCCCCTGTACCGAGTGATGATCCTGTACCAAGTGATGACCCTGTATCCCGTCCTCTATACCGAGTGATGACCCTGTACTCCACCCCTGTACCGAGTGATGACCCTGTACCAAGTGCTGACACTGTACCTCACCCCCATACCAAGTGATGACCCTGTACCCCGTCGCCTGTATCGAGTGATGACCCTGTACCGAATGATGACCCTGTATCGAGTGATGACCCTGTAACCCATCGCCTGTATCTAGTGATGACACTGTACCTCGCCCCCTATACCGAGTGATGACCCTGTACCGAGTGATGACCCTGTACCCCACCCCCTGTACTGAGTGATGACCCTGTACCTCGCCCCCTGTACCGCGTGATGACCCTGTCCCGAGTGATGACCCTGTGCCTTGCCCCCTGTACCGAGCGATGACACTGTACCCCACCCCCTGTACCAAGTGATGATCCTGTACCCCACCCCCTGTAACGAGTGATGACGCTGTACCCCGTCCCCTGTACCGAGTGATGACGCTGTACCCCGTCCCCTGTACCGAGTGATGACGCTGTACCCCGTCCCCTGTACCGAGTGATGACGCTGTACCCCGTCCCCTGTACCGAGTGATGACCCTGTACCCCGTCCCCTGTACCGAGTGATGACCCTGTACTTCACCCCCTGTACCGAGTGATGACCCTATGTCTTGTCCCCTGTACCGAGTGATGACCCTGTACCGAATGATGACCCTGTACCCCATCCCCTGTACCGAGTGATGACGCTGTACCCCGTCCCCTGTACCGAGTGATGACCCTGTTCCTCCCCTCCTGTACCGAGTGATGACCCTGTACCCCGTCCCCTGTACCGAGTGATGACGCTGTACCCCGTCCCCTGTACCGAGTGATGACCCTGTACTTCACCCCCTGTACCGAGTGATGACCCTGTACTTCACCCCCTGTACCGAGTGATGACCCTGTACCGAGTGATGACCCTGTACTTCACCCCCTGTACCGAGTAATGACCCTGTACTGAGTGATGACCCTGTACCGAGTGATGACCCTGTACTTCACCCCCTGTACCGAGTGATGACCCTGTACTTCACCCCCTGTACCGAGTGATGACCCTGTACCGAGTGATGACCCTGTACCGAGTGATGACCCTGTACTTCACCCCCTGTACCGAGTGATGACCCTGTACTGAGTGATGACCCTGTACCCCGTCGCCTGTACCGAGTGATGACCCTGTACTTCACCCCCTGTACCGAGTGATAACCCTGTACCCCGTCGCCTGTACCGAGTGATGATCCTGTACCAAGTGATGACCCTGTACCCCGTCCTCTATACCGAGTGATGACCCTGTACCCCACCCCCTGTACCGAGTGATGACCCTGTACCAAGTGCTGACACTGTACCTCGCCCCCTATAGCGAGTGATGACCCTGTACCCCACCCCCTGTACCGCGTGATGACCCTGTCCCGAGTGATGACCCTGTGCCTTGCCCCCTGTACCGAGCGATGGACACTGTACCCCACCCCCTGTACCAAGTGATGATCCTGTACCCCACCCCCTGTAACGAGTGATGACGCTGTACCCCGTCCCCTGTACCGAGTGATGACGCTGTACCCCGTCCCCTGTACCGAGTGATGACGCTGTACCCCGTCCCCTGTACCGAGTGATGATGCTGTACCCCGTCCCCTGTACCGAGTGATGACCCTGTACCCCGTCCCCTGTACCGAGTGATGACCCTGTACTTCACCCCCTGTACCGAGTGATGACCCTATGTCTTGTCCCCTGTACCGAGTGATGACCCTGTACCGAATGATGACCCTGTACCCCATCCCCTGTACCGAGTGATGACGCTGTACCCCGTCCCCTGTACCGAGTGATGACCCTGTTCCTCCCCTCCTGTACCGAGTGATGACCCTGTACCCCGTCCCCTGTACCGAGTGATGACGCTGTACCCCGTCCCCTGTACCGAGTGATGACCCTGTACTTCACCCCCTGTACCGAGTGATGACCCTGTACTTCACCCCCTGTACCGAGTGATGACCCTGTACCGAGTGATGACCCTGTACTTCACCCCCTGTACCGAGTAATGACCCTGTACCGAGTAATGACCCTGTACTGAGTGATGACCCTGTACCGAGTGATGACCCTGTACTTCACCCCCTGTACCGAGTGATGACCCTGTACTTCACCCCCTGTACCGAGTGATGACCCTGTACCGAGTGATGACCCTGTACCGAGTGATGACCCTGTACTTCACCCCCTGTACCGAGTGATGACCCTGTACTGAGTGATGACCCTGTACCCCGTCGCCTGTACCGAGTGATGACCCTGTACTTCACCCCCTGTACCGAGTGATAACCCTGTACCGAGTGATGACCCTGTACTTCACCCCCTATACCGAGTGATGACCCTGTACCCCATCCCCTGTACCGAGTGATGACCCTGTACCCCGTCGCCTGTACCGAGTGATGACCCTGTACTTCACCCCTTGTACCGAGTGATGACTCTGTACCCCGTCCCCTGTACCGAGTGATGACCTTGTACCCCGTCGCCTGTACCGAGTGATGACCCTGTACCCCGTCCCCTGTACCGAGTGATGACCCTGTACTTCACCCCCTGTACCGAGTGATGACCCTGTACTGAGTGATGACCCTGTACCCCCGTCGCCTGTACCGAGTGATGACCCTGTACTTCACCCCCTGTACCAAGTGATGACCCTGTACCGAGTGATGACCCTGTACCCCATCCCCTGTACCGAGTGATGACCCTGTACTTCACCCCCTGTACCGAGTGATAACCCTGTACCGAATGATGACCCTGTACCACGTCCCCTGTACCGAGTGATGACCCTGTACCGACTGATGACCCTGTACCCCGTCCCCTGTACCGAGTGGTGACCCTGTTCCCTGTCGTCTGTACCGAGTGATGACCCTGTATCCCGTCGCCTGTACCGAGTGATGACCCTGTACCTCGTCCTCTATACCGAGTGATGACCCTGTACCTCGCCCCCTATACCGAGTGATGACACTGTACCCCGTCGCCTGTACCGAGTGTTGACCCTGTACCGAATGATGACCCTGTGCCTCGCCCCCTGTACCGAGTGATGACCCTGTACCGAGTGATGACCCTGTACCGAATGATGACCCTGTGCCTCGCCCCCTGTACCGAGTGATGACCCTGTTCCGAGTGATGACCCTGTACCCCGCCCCCTGTTCCGAGTGATGACCCTGTACCACGTCCCCTGTACCGAGTGATGATCCTGTACCCCGCCCCCTGTACCGAGTGATGACCCTGTACCTTGCCCCCTATACCGAGTGATGGCACTGTACCGAATGATGATCCTGTGCCTCGCCCCCTGTACCGAGTGATGACCCTGTACCGAATGATGACCCTGTACCTCGCACCCTATACCGAGTGATGACCCTGTGCCTCGTCCCCTGTTCCGAGTTGTGACCCTGTACCCCGTCCCCTATACCGAGTGATGACCCTGTGCCTCGTCCCCTGTTCCGAGTTGTGACCCTGTACCCCGTCCCCTGTACCGAGTGATGACCCTGTACCCTGTCCCCTGTACCCCGTCGCCTGTACCGAGCGATGACCCTGTGTCTCGTCCCCTGTACCGAGCGATGACCCTGTACTGAGTGCTGGCCCTGTGCCTCATCCCCTGTACCGAGTGATGACCCTGTGTCTCGTCCCCTGTACCGATTGATGACCCTGTACCGCGTGATGACCCTGTACCCCGCCCCCTGTATCGAGTGATGACCCTGTACCCCGCCCCCTGTACCGAGTGATGACCCTGTACCGAATGATGACCCTGTACCCCATCCCCTGTGCCGAGTGATGACCCTGTACTGAGTGATGACCCTGTACCCAGTCGCCTGTACCGAGGGATGACCCTGTACTTCACCCCCTGTACCGAGTGATAACCCTGTACTTCACCCCCTATACCGAGTGATGACCCTGTACCCCATCCCCTGTACCGAGTGATGACCCTGTACCCCGTCGCCTGTACCGAGTGATGACCCTGTACTTCACCCCCTGTACCGAGTGATGACCCTGTACCCCATCCCCTGTACCGAGTGATGACCCTGTACCCCGTCCCCTGTACCGAGTGATGACCTTGTACCCCGTCGCCTGTACCGAGTGATGACCCTGTGCCTCGCACCCTATACCGAGTGATGACCCTGTGCCTCGTCCCCGTTCCGAGTTGTGACCCTGTACCCCGTCCCCTGTACCGAGTGATGACCCTGTACCCTGTCCCCTGTACCCCGTCGCCTGTACCGAGCGATGACCCTGTACCCTGTCCCCTGTACCCCGTCGCCTGTACCGAGCGATGACCCTGTGTCTCGTCCCCTGTACCGAGCGATGACCCTGTGTCTCGTCCCCTGTACCGATTGATGACCCTGTACCGCGTGATGACCCTGTACCTCGCCCCCTGTACCGAGTGATGACCCTGTACCGAATGATGACCCTGTACCCCGTCCCCTGTACCGAGTGATGACCCTGTACCGAATGATGACCCTGTACCGAATGATGACCCTGTACCCCGTCCCCTGTACCGAATGATGACCCTGTACCCCGTCGCCTGTACCGAGTGATGACCCTGTACCCCAACCCCTGTACCGAGTGATGACCCTGTACCGAGTGATGACCCTGTACCCCGTCGCCTGTACCGAGTGATGACCCTGTACCCCGTCGCCTGTACCGAGTGATGACCCTGTACCCTGTCCCCTGTACCGAGTGACGACCCTGTGCCTTGCCCCCTGTACCGAGCGATGCCCCTGTACCCCGTCGCCTTTACCGAGTGATGACTCTGTACCGAATGATGATCCTGTGCCTCGCCCCCTGTACCGAGTGAAGACCCTGTACCCCACCCCCTGTACCGAGTGATGACCCTGTACCCCACCCCCTGTACCGAGTGATGACCCTGTACCCCGTCCCCTGTACCGAGTGATGACCCTGTACCCCACCCCCTGTACCGAGTGATGACCCTGTACCCCGTCCCCTGTACCGAGGGAAGACCCTGTACCCCACCCCCTGTACCGAGTGATGACCCTGTACCCCACCCCCTGTACCGAGTGATGACCCTGTACCGAGTGAAGACCCTGTACCCCGTCCCCTGTACCGAGTGATGACCCTGTACTTCACCCCCTGTACCGAGTGATGACCCTATGTCTTGTCCCCTGTACCGAGTGATGACCCTGTACCGAATGATGATCCTGTGCCTCGCCCCCTGTACCGAGTGATGACCCTGTACCGAATGATGACCCTGTACCTCGCACCCTATACCGAGTGATGACCCTGTGCTTCGTCCCCTGTTCCGAGTTGTGACCCTGTACCCCGTCGCCTGTACCGAGCGATGACCCTGTGTCTCGTCCCCTGTACCGAGCGATGACCGTGTACTGAGTGCTGACCCTGTGCCTCATCCCCTGTACCGAGTGATGACCCTGTACCGCGTGATGACCCTGTACCCCGCCCCCTGTACCGAGTGATGATCCTGTACTCCGTCCTCTGTACCGAGTGATGATCCTGTACCCCGTCGTCTGTACCGAGTGATGACCCTGTACCCCACCCCCTGTACCGAATGATGACCCTGTACCCCGCCCCCTGTACCGAGTGATGATCCTGTACCAAGTGATGACCCTGTATCCCGTCCTCTATACCGAGTGATGACCCTGTACCCCACCCCTGTACCGAGTGATGACCCTGTACCAAGTGCTGACACTGTACCTCACCCCCATACCAAGTGATGACCCTGTACCCCGTCGCCTGTATCGAGTGATGACCCTGTACCGAATGATGACCCTGTATCGAGTGATGACCCTGTAACCCATCGCCTGTATCTAGTGATGACACTGTACCTCGCCCCCTATACCGAGTGATGACCCTGTACCGAGTGATGACCCTGTACCCCACCCCCTGTACTGAGTGATGACCCTGTACCTCGCCCCCTGTACCGCGTGATGACCCTGTCCCGAGTGATGACCCTGTGCCTTGCCCCCTGTACCGAGCGATGACACTGTACCCCACCCCCTGTACCAAGTGATGATCCTGTACCCCACCCCCTGTAACGAGTGATGACGCTGTACCCCGTCCCTGTACCGAGTGATGACGCTGTACCCCGTCCCCTGTACCGAGTGATGACGCTGTACCCCGTCCCCTGTACCGAGTGATGACGCTGTACCCCGTCCCCTGTACCGAGTGATGACCCTGTACCCCGTCCCCTGTACCGAGTGATGACCCTGTACTTCACCCCCTGTACCGAGTGATGACCCTATGTCTTGTCCCCTGTACCGAGTGATGACCCTGTACCGAATGATGACCCTGTACCCCATCCCCTGTACCGAGTGATGACGCTGTACCCCGTCCCCTGTACCGAGTGATGACCCTGTTCCTCCCCTCCTGTACCGAGTGATGACCCTGTACCCCGTCCCCTGTACCGAGTGATGACGCTGTACCCCGTCCCCTGTACCGAGTGATGACCCTGTACTTCACCCCCTGTACCGAGTGATGACCCTGTACTTCACCCCCTGTACCGAGTGATGACCCTGTACCGAGTGATGACCCTGTACTTCACCCCCTGTACCGAGTAATGACCCTGTACTGAGTGATGACCCTGTACCGAGTGATGACCCTGTACTTCACCCCCTGTACCGAGTGATGACCCTGTACTTCACCCCCTGTACCGAGTGATGACCCTGTACCGAGTGATGACCCTGTACCGAGTGATGACCCTGTACTTCACCCCCTGTACCGAGTGATGACCCTGTACTGAGTGATGACCCTGTACCCCGTCGCCTGTACCGAGTGATGACCCTGTACTTCACCCCCTGTACCGAGTGATAACCCTGTACCCCGTCGCCTGTACCGAGTGATGATCCTGTACCAAGTGATGACCCTGTACCCCGTCCTCTATACCGAGTGATGACCCTGTACCCCACCCCCTGTACCGAGTGATGACCCTGTACCAAGTGCTGACACTGTACCTCGCCCCCTATAGCGAGTGATGACCCTGTACCCCACCCCCTGTACCGCGTGATGACCCTGTCCCGAGTGATGACCCTGTGCCTTGCCCCCTGTACCGAGCGATGACACTGTACCCCACCCCCTGTACCAAGTGATGATCCTGTACCCCACCCCCTGTAACGAGTGATGACGCTGTACCCCGTCCCCTGTACCGAGTGATGACGCTGTACCCCGTCCCCTGTACCGAGTGATGACGCTGTACCCCGTCCCCTGTACCGAGTGATGATGCTGTACCCCGTCCCCTGTACCGAGTGATGACCCTGTACCCCGTCCCCTGTACCGAGTGATGACCCTGTACTTCACCCCCTGTACCGAGTGATGACCCTATGTCTTGTCCCCTGTACCGAGTGATGACCCTGTACCGAATGATGACCCTGTACCCCATCCCCTGTACCGAGTGATGACGCTGTACCCCGTCCCCTGTACCGAGTGATGACCCTGTTCCTCCCCTCCTGTACCGAGTGATGACCCTGTACCCCCGTCCCCTGTACCGAGTGATGACGCTGTACCCCGTCCCCTGTACCGAGTGATGACCCTGTACTTCACCCCCTGTACCGAGTGATGACCCTGTACTTCACCCCCTGTACCGAGTGATGACCCTGTACCCCGTCCCCTGTACCGAGTGAAGACCCTGTACCCCACCCCCTGTACCGAGTGATGACCCTGTACCCCACCCCCTGTACCGAGTGATGACCCTGTACCGAGTGAAGACCCTGTACCCCGTCCCCTGTACCGAGTGATGACCCTGTACTTCACCCCCTGTACCGAGTGATGACCCTATGTCTTGTCCCCTGTACCGAGTGATGACCCTGTACCGAATGATGATCCTGTGCCTCGCCCCCTGTACCGAGTGATGACCCTGTACCGAATGATGACCCTGTACCTCGCACCCTATACCGAGTGATGACCCTGTACTTCGTCCCCTGTTCCGAGTTGTGACCCTGTACCCCGTCGCCTGTACCGAGCGATGACCCTGTGTCTCGTCCCCTGTACCGAGCGATGACCGTGTACTGAGTGCTGACCCTGTGCCTCATCCCCTGTACCGAGTGATGACCCTGTACCGCGTGATGACCCTGTACCCCGCCCCCTGTACCGAGTGATGATCCTGTACTCCGTCCTCTGTACCGAGTGATGATCCTGTACCCCGTCGTCTGTACCGAGTGATGACCCTGTACCCCACCCCCTGTACCGAATGATGACCCTGTACCCCGCCCCCTGTACCGAGTGATGATCCTGTACCAAGTGATGACCCTGTATCCCGTCCTCTATACCGAGTGATGACCCTGTACCCCACCCCTGTACCGAGTGATGACCCTGTACCAAGTGCTGACACTGTACCTCACCCCCATACCAAGTGATGACCCTGTACCCCGTCGCCTGTATCGAGTGATGACCCTGTACCGAATGATGACCCTGTATCGAGTGATGACCCTGTAACCCATCGCCTGTATCTAGTGATGACACTGTACCTCGCCCCCTATACCGAGTGATGACCCTGTACCGAGTGATGACCCTGTACCCCACCCCCTGTACTGAGTGATGACCCTGTACCTCGCCCCCTGTACCGCGTGATGACCCTGTCCCGAGTGATGACCCTGTGCCTTGCCCCCTGTACCGAGCGATGACACTGTACCCCACCCCCTGTACCAAGTGATGATCCTGTACCCCACCCCCTGTAACGAGTGATGACGCTGTACCCCGTCCCCTGTACCGAGTGATGACGCTGTACCCCGTCCCCTGTACCGAGTGATGACGCTGTACCCCGTCCCCTGTACCGAGTGATGACGCTGTACCCCGTCCCCTGTACCGAGTGATGACCCTGTACCCCGTCCCCTGTACCGAGTGATGACCCTGTACTTCACCCCCTGTACCGAGTGATGACCCTATGTCTTGTCCCCTGTACCGAGTGATGACCCTGTACCGAATGATGACCCTGTACCCCATCCCCTGTACCGAGTGATGACGCTGTACCCCGTCCCCTGTACCGAGTGATGACCCTGTTCCTCCCCTCCTGTACCGAGTGATGACCCTGTACCCCGTCCCCTGTACCGAGTGATGACGCTGTACCCCGTCCCCTGTACCGAGTGATGACCCTGTACTTCACCCCCTGTACCGAGTGATGACCCTGTACTTCACCCCCTGTACCGAGTGATGACCCTGTACCGAGTGATGACCCTGTACTTCACCCCCTGTACCGAGTAATGACCCTGTACTGAGTGATGACCCTGTACCGAGTGATGACCCTGTACTTCACCCCCTGTACCGAGTGATGACCCTGTACTTCACCCCCTGTACCGAGTGATGACCCTGTACCGAGTGATGACCCTGTACCGAGTGATGACCCTGTACTTCACCCCCTGTACCGAGTGATGACCCTGTACTGAGTGATGACCCTGTACCCCGTCGCCTGTACCGAGTGATGACCCTGTACTTCACCCCCTGTACCGAGTGATAACCCTGTACCCCGTCGCCTGTACCGAGTGATGATCCTGTACCAAGTGATGACCCTGTACCCCGTCCTCTATACCGAGTGATGACCCTGTACCCCACCCCCTGTACCGAGTGATGACCCTGTACCAAGTGCTGACACTGTACCTCGCCCCCTATAGCGAGTGATGACCCTGTACCCCACCCCCTGTACCGCGTGATGACCCTGTCCCGAGTGATGACCCTGTGCCTTGCCCCCTGTACCGAGCGATGACACTGTACCCCACCCCCTGTACCAAGTGATGATCCTGTACCCCACCCCCTGTAACGAGTGATGACGCTGTACCCCGTCCCCTGTACCGAGTGATGACGCTGTACCCCGTCCCCTGTACCGAGTGATGACGCTGTACCCCGTCCCCTGTACCGAGTGATGATGCTGTACCCCGTCCCCTGTACCGAGTGATGACCCTGTACCCCGTCCCCTGTACCGAGTGATGACCCTGTACTTCACCCCCTGTACCGAGTGATGACCCTATGTCTTGTCCCCTGTACCGAGTGATGACCCTGTACCGAATGATGACCCTGTACCCCATCCCCTGTACCGAGTGATGACGCTGTACCCCGTCCCCTGTACCGAGTGATGACCCTGTTCCTCCCCTCCTGTACCGAGTGATGACCCTGTACCCCGTCCCCTGTACCGAGTGATGACGCTGTACCCCGTCCCCTGTACCGAGTGATGACCCTGTACTTCACCCCCTGTACCGAGTGATGACCCTGTACTTCACCCCCTGTACCGAGTGATGACCCTGTACCGAGTGATGACCCTGTACTTCACCCCCTGTACCGAGTAATGACCCTGTACCGAGTAATGACCCTGTACTGAGTGATGACCCTGTACCGAGTGATGACCCTGTACTTCACCCCCTGTACCGAGTGATGACCCTGTACTTCACCCCCTGTACCGAGTGATGACCCTGTACCGAGTGATGACCCTGTACCGAGTGATGACCCTGTACTTCACCCCCTGTACCGAGTGATGACCCTGTACTGAGTGATGACCCTGTACCCCGTCGCCTGTACCGAGTGATGACCCTGTACTTCACCCCCTGTACCGAGTGATAACCCTGTACCGAGTGATGACCCTGTACTTCACCCCCTATACCGAGTGATGACCCTGTACCCCATCCCCTGTACCGAGTGATGACCCTGTACCCCGTCGCCTGTACCGAGTGATGACCCTGTACTTCACCCCTTGTACCGAGTGATGACTCTGTACCCCGTCCCCTGTACCGAGTGATGACCTTGTACCCCGTCGCCTGTACCGAGTGATGACCCTGTACCCCGTCCCCTGTACCGAGTGATGACCCTGTACTTCACCCCCTGTACCGAGTGATGACCCTGTACTGAGTGATGACCCTGTACCCCGTCGCCTGTACCGAGTGATGACCCTGTACTTCACCCCCTGTACCAAGTGATGACCCTGTACCGAGTGATGACCCTGTACCCCATCCCCTGTACCGAGTGATGACCCTGTACTTCACCCCCTGTACCGAGTGATAACCCTGTACCGAATGATGACCCTGTACCACGTCCCCTGTACCGAGTGATGACCCTGTACCGACTGATGACCCTGTACCCCGTCCCCTGTACCGAGTGGTGACCCTGTTCCCTGTCGTCTGTACCGAGTGATGACCCTGTATCCCGTCGCCTGTACCGAGTGATGACCCTGTACCTCGTCCTCTATACCGAGTGATGACCCTGTACCTCGCCCCCTATACCGAGTGATGACACTGTACCCCGTCGCCTGTACCGAGTGTTGACCCTGTACCGAATGATGACCCTGTGCCTCGCCCCCTGTACCGAGTGATGACCCTGTACCGAGTGATGACCCTGTACCGAATGATGACCCTGTGCCTCGCCCCCTGTACCGAGTGATGACCCTGTTCCGAGTGATGACCCTGTACCCCGCCCCCTGTTCCGAGTGATGACCCTGTACCACGTCCCCTGTACCGAGTGATGATCCTGTACCCCGCCCCCTGTACCGAGTGATGACCCTGTACCTTGCCCCCTATACCGAGTGATGGCACTGTACCGAATGATGATCCTGTGCCTCGCCCCCTGTACCGAGTGATGACCCTGTGCCTCGTCCCCTGTTCCGAGTTGTGACCCTGTACCCCGTCCCCTATACCGAGTGATGACCCTGTGCCTCGTCCCCTGTTCCGAGTTGTGACCCTGTACCCCGTCCCCTGTACCGAGTGATGACCCTGTACCCTGTCCCCTGTACCCCGTCGCCTGTACCGAGCGATGACCCTGTGTCTCGTCCCCTGTACCGAGCGATGACCCTGTACTGAGTGCTGGCCCTGTGCCTCATCCCCTGTACCGAGTGATGACCCTGTGTCTCGTCCCCTGTACCGATTGATGACCCTGTACCGCGTGATGACCCTGTACCCCGCCCCCTGTATCGAGTGATGACCCTGTACCCCGCCCCCTGTACCGAGTGATGACCCTGTACCGAATGATGACCCTGTACCCCATCCCCTGTGCCGAGTGATGACCCTGTACTGAGTGATGACCCTGTACCCAGTCGCCTGTACCGAGGGATGACCCTGTACTTCACCCCCTGTACCGAGTGATAACCCTGTACTTCACCCCCTATACCGAGTGATGACCCTGTACCCCATCCCCTGTACCGAGTGATGACCCTGTACCCCGTCGCCTGTACCGAGTGATGACCCTGTACTTCACCCCCTGTACCGAGTGATGACCCTGTACCCCATCCCCTGTACCGAGTGATGACCCTGTACCCCGTCCCCTGTACCGAGTGATGACCTTGTACCCCGTCGCCTGTACCGAGTGATGACCCTGTGCCTCGCACCCTATACCGAGTGATGACCCTGTGCCTCGTCCCCGTTCCGAGTTGTGACCCTGTACCCCGTCCCCTGTACCGAGTGATGACCCTGTACCCTGTCCCCTGTACCCCCGTCGCCTGTACCGAGCGATGACCCTGTACCCTGTCCCCTGTACCCCGTCGCCTGTACCGAGCGATGACCCTGTGTCTCGTCCCCTGTACCGAGCGATGACCCTGTGTCTCGTCCCCTGTACCGATTGATGACCCTGTACCGCGTGATGACCCTGTACCTCGCCCCCTGTACCGAGTGATGACCCTGTACCGAATGATGACCCTGTACCCCGTCCCCTGTACCGAGTGATGACCCTGTAACGAATGATGACCCTGTACCGAATGATGACCCTGTACCCCGTCCCCTGTACCGAATGATGACCCTGTACCCCGTCGCCTGTACCGAGTGATGACCCTGTACCCCAACCCCTGTACCGAGTGATGACCCTGTACCGAGTGATGACCCTGTACCCCGTCGCCTGTACCGAGTGATGACCCTGTACCCCGTCGCCTGTACTGAGTGATGACCCTGTACCCTGTCCCCTGTACTGAGTGATGACCCTATACCGAGTGACGACCCTGTGCCTTGCCCCCTGTACCGAGCGATGCCCCTGTACCCCGTCGCCTTTACCGAGTGATGACTCTGTACCGAATGATGATCCTGTGCCTCGCCCCCTGTACCGAGTGAAGACCCTGTACCCCACCCCCTGTACCGAGTGATGACCCTGTACCCCACCCCCTGTACCGAGTGATGACCCTGTACCCCGTCCCCTGTACCGAGTGATGACCCTGTACCCCACCCCCTGTACCGAGTGATGACCCTGTACCCCGTCCCCTGTACCGAGTGAAGACCCTGTACCCCACCCCCTGTACCGAGTGATGACCCTGTACCCCACCCCCTGTACCGAGTGATGACCCTGTACCGAGTGAAGACCCTGTACCCCGTCCCCTGTACCGAGTGATGACCCTGTACTTCACCCCCTGTACCGAGTGATGACCCTATGTCTTGTCCCCTGTACCGAGTGATGACCCTGTACCGAATGATGACCCTGTACCCCATCCCCTGTACCGAGTGATGACCCTGTACCGAGTGATGACCCTGTACCCCGTCCCCTGTACCGAGTGATGACCCTGTACCCCACCCCCTGTACCGAGTGATGACCCTGTACCCCGTCGCCTGTACCGAGTGATGACCCTGTACTTCACCCCCTGTACCGAGTGATGACCCTGTACTTCACCCCCTGTACCGAGTGATAACCCTGTACCGAGTGATGACCCTGTACTTCACCCCCTGTACCGAGTGATGACCCTGTACCCCATCCCCTGTACCGAGTGATGACCCTGTACTTCACCCCCTGTACCGAGTGATGACCCTGTACCGAGTGATGACCCTGTACTTCACCCCCTGTACCGAGTGATGACCCTATGTCTTGTCCCCTGTACCGAGTGATGACCCTGTACCGAATGATGACCCTGTACCCCATCCCCTGTGCCGAGTGGTGACCCTGTACTGAGTGATGACCCTGTACCCCGTCTCCTGTACCGAGTGATAACCCTGTACCCCATCCGCTGTACCGAGTGATGACCCTGTACCCCATCCCCTGTACCGAGTGATGACCCTGTACCCCGTCGCCTGTACCGAGTGATGACCCTGTACTTCACCCCCTGTACCGAGTGATGACCCTGTACCCCACCCCCTGTACCGAGTGATGACCCTGTACCCCGTCCTCTGTACCGAGTGATGACCCTGTACCCCGTCCCCTGTACCGAGTGATGACCCTGTACCGAGTGATGACCCTGTACTTCAGCCCCTGTACCGAGTGATGACCCTGTACCCCACCCCCTGTACCAAGTGATGACCTTGTTCCCCATCGCCTGTACCAAGTGATGACCTTGTACCCCGTCGCCTGTACCGAGTGATGACCCTGTACCCGGTCTCCTGTACCCCACCCCCTGCACTGAGTGAACTGAGCTGAGCTGATGTGGGACTGTGCCCCAAACAGTTTTCCCCCTGGGATCACACTGAGAGGTAGCGGGTTGGTGCGGTGTGTGGTTATGGGTCAGTGTGTGAATCAGACCAGCTATCTGCTGGATTGCAGGCTATAAATGAAACATTGGGTGAGGATAGGGCTGCTTGTGATGCCCCATTTAGTTGAATGATTGCAGATTTGCATTGTGACGTGTATGCATGCAACTGGTCACCCTTGCATGTATACGCACGCGTGTCTGTGTGAGCATGCGTGTGTGTGCGTGGATGCGCGTGTGTGCATGATTGTGTGTGTACACACGTGTCTGTGCGTGTGTATGCGCGCGTCAGTGTGTGCATGTCTGTGTGTGCGTGTGTACGTGCCTGTGCGTGTGTACACGCATGTGTCTGTGCATGCGCGCATGTGTCCGTGCGTGCGTGTATGCGCATGTTTGTACGTGCCTGTGCATGTGTCACGCATTTTTGTCCATGTTTGTATGTGTGCGTCTGTGCATGTGTGTATGCGCATGTATGTACGTGCCTGTACATGTCATGCATGTTTGTGCACGTCTGTGTGTGTGTGTGTCTGTGCATGTGTGTACGCACGTGTATGTGTCTGTGCGTGTGTGTGTACGCGCATGTGTCTGTGCGTGCGTGTACGCGTGTGTATCTGTGTCTGTGCGTTTGTGTCTGTGTGCGAGTGTGCGTATGTGTCTACTTGTGTGAGGGGAATAATTTTGGCCCTCCCACCTGCTCTGATGGTCTGTACCCCGTGTCTATCCCCCAGGTTTTCCCGATCTGATGAACTATCGCGACACAAGCGCTCACACTCTGGGATTAAACCCTATCAGTGTTTGGTGTGTGGGAAGAGGTTCGCTCGCAGTGACCACCTGTCCAAACACGTCAAGGTCCATCGCTTCCCGCGGTGCAGCCGAGGGACGCAGGCTGCAAACTGACTCTCTGCCCCCCTCCCAGAGCACCTGGACAAGGAGTGGAGCCAGAGCCTGGGTGTCAGGGACAGGAATACCGAACCGCAGGAGCCTGGTTATAAACCTGCTGACGGACATGGAATCGGATCCGACTGTCCGGTGTTTACAGGTCTCCGAGTCCGGGACATCGATCCGACACCAGCAGTCGTGGGCTTCAGAAACAGGAGCACGGACTGAACGGGATCAGTCGCACCTGGGGGAGGCTTGATCAGGGAAAGCTGCTATATAAATGTAAACGTTGTTGTTGGGTCACAGATTCCCCGATTCCCAAAGGTTTTTCAGATTTCCCACCCCCGGCCCCAGTTCAAAACTCTGTGTTCCTCTCGGCTCACCCCCCCCCCTCAAAAAATCCCCCACAGACTGGGGGCAGGGACCCCACCACCCCCCTCCCCTCCACCCGATCCCCCCACAGACTGGAGGGGGTATCTGTCTGTCCCTGAGGGGGGGGTATCTGTCTGTCCCTGAGGGGGGGTATCTGTCTGTCCCTGGAGGAGGGGGGGGTATCTGTCTGTCCCTGAGGGGGGGTATCTGTCTGTCCCTGAGGGGGGGTATGTGTCTGTCCCTGAGGTGGAGTATGTGTCTGTCCCTGGAGTTGGGGGGGTGGTATCTGTCTGTCCCTGAGGAGGGGTATGTGTCTGTCCCTGAGGAGGGGTATGTGTCTGTCCCTGAGGGGGGGTATCTGACTGTCCCTGGAGTTGGGGGGGGGTATCGGTCTGTCCTTGAGTGGGGTATCTGTGTCCCTGAGGGGGGTATCGGTCTGTCCCTAAGGGGGTTATCTGTGTCCCTGAGTGGGGTATGTGTCTGTCCCTGAGTGGGGTATCTGTGTCCCTGAGTGGGGTATCTGTGTCCCTGAGGGGGGTATCTGTGTCCCTGAGGGGGGTATCGGTGTCCCTGAGTGGGGTATCTGTGTCCCTGAGTGGGGTATCTGTGTCCCTGAGGGGGTATGTGTCTGTCCCTGAGTGGGGTATCTGTGTCCCTGAGTGGGGTATCTGTGTCCCTGAGGGGGGTATCTGTGTCCCTGAGTGGGGTATCTGTGTCCCTGAGGGGGGTATCGGTCTGTCCCTGAGGGGGGTATCTGTGACCCTGAGGGGGGTATCGGTCTGCCCTGTATCTGATCACTGGGGAAGTATCTGGTGGTTTTAATTGTGATTTGATTGTGATTATTCATGTTTTGTTTACAAACCCCTTTGTCTCATTTGTTATTGATTTGCTTCCAGTGTTTTCCAAATGAAACAAATGGCTGTTTAATAAATTCTGAATGTAACACGTGGATGTTATTAGATCGTTGTCTCTCTGCTATCGCTATCTCATTGCCTGTTTCCATAATCTCCCCCCACCGGCCCAACTCTCCTCTCTCTCCCTCCCCCTGCCTCTGTCCCTCTCTCTCTCTCCGACTCACTCCTTGTCACTCTCCCTCTAGCTCCGTTTCTGTCACTCACACCTCTTTCTCTCACTCTGTCTCTGCCCTGTGTCCCCTCCCTCTCTGTAATGGCCATTCCCTCCCCCTCTCTCTGACTTGTCATTCCTCTCTCTGTAACCCCCCCCCCACCCCCCCATTCCTCTATCTATAGAGTAATCTACAGGTCCCCAAACAGTAGTTTAGCAGTGGGGCACAGTATAAACCAGGAAATACTGGGACCATGTAAGAAAGGTACGGCAATAATCATGGGTGTTTCTAATATGTATATAGACTGGACTAATCAAATTGGTAAGGGTAGCCTTGAGGGAGAGTTCCTAGGGTGTATTAGAGATTGTTTCTTGGAGCAATATGTAGTGGGACCAAACAGGGAGCAGGCTTTTCTGGATTTGGTTTTGTGTAATGAAATGAGATTAATTAATGATCTCAGAGTAAAGGATCCTCTAGGGAAGAGTGATCATAACATGCTAGAATCTCAAGTTCAGTTTGAGAGCGAGAAACTTGAGTCCCACACTAGTGTCCTGGAGTTAAACAAAGGTAACTACATAGGCATGAGGGCAGATTTGGCCCTAGTGGACTGGGCAGGAAGACTACAAGGTAGGACAGTTGATGAAGCGTGGCAGATATTTAAGGAGATGTTCATTTCCTCCCAAGTGAAATATATTCCAAAGGGGAAGAAAGATGTTGAGAGGGGAAAAGCATCCATGGGTAAGCCAGGAAGTTAAAGATAACTTAAAGGCAAAAACTAAGGCAAACCAAATTGCAAATGTCACCGGCAGGCTGGAAGGTTGGGAAACTTTTAAAGATCAACAAAGGGTTACTAAAAAAAATAATAAAAAGAGCAAAGATAAATTGTGAAAGAAAACTAGCGCAAAATGTAAAAACTGATAGTAAAAGCTTCTACAAGTATTTAAAAGGGAAGAGAGGAGCTAAAGTGAATGTTGGTCCCTTGGAGGGTGAGACTGGGGAGTTAATAGTGGGGAACACAGAAATGGCAGAGACGCATAATCAATATTTTGCCTCAGTTTTCACGGTGGACGACACTATTACCCCCCCAATAGTAACAGGTAGAGCAGAGGATATAGAGAAGGAGGAACTTAGAACAATCACCATCACTAGAGAAAAAGTACTGAGCAAACTGTTGGGATTAAAGAGTGACAAGTCTCCAGGACATGATGGTCTACATCCCAGGGTCTTAAAGGAAGTGGCAGTGGAGATAGTGGATACATTGGCTATAATATTCCAAAATTCCCTGGATTGTGGACCGGTTCCAGTGGATTGGGATATAATATAACACCCTTATTCAAAAAGGGGGGAGGGAGGCAGGAAGTGGGGAACAATAGACCAGTTAGCTTAACGTCTGTCATTGGGAAATTGTTGGAATCCATTATTAAGTAGTAATGGGGCATTTGGAAAGTCAAAATGCAATCTATCAGAGTCAGCATGGTTTTATGAAGAGTAAATCGTGTTTGACTAATTTGCTAGAGTTCTTTGAAGGTGTGACAAGCAAAGTGGATAATGGGGATCCTGTAGATGTCGTATATCTGGACTTCCAGAAGGCCTGTGATAAGGTGCCACACAACAGATTAATACACAAGATAAGATCACGGAGTTAGGGGTAATATATGAGCTTGGACAGAGGATTGGCTAACCAACAGAAAGCAGAGAGTCAGGATAAATGGGCCTTTTTCTGGGTGACAAGCTGTAACTAGTGGGGCGCCACAGGGCTCGGTCCTTGGGCCCCAACTATTTACAATCTATATTAATGACTCGGATTCAGGGATAGAGGGCACGATAGCTACATTTGCAGATGACACCAAAATAGTTGGGAAAGTAAGTTGCAATGAAGAGATAAGAAACTTACAAATGGATATGGACAGGTTAGGTGAATGGGCCAAAATTTGGCAGTTGGAGTTTAACGTGGATAAGTGTGAGGTTATCCATTTTGGTCAGAAGAATAAAAAGGCGACTTATTATTTGAATGGAGAGAAAGTTCAGAATGCTTCAGTGCAGAGGGTTCTGGGTGTCCTGGTGCATGAATCGCTGAAAGCTAGTCTGCAGGTACAGCAGGTAATAAGGAAGGCAAATGGAATTTTGCATTTATTGCTGAAGGAATCGAGTTTAAAAATAGGGAAGTGTTGTTGCAACTGTACAAGGCATTGGTGAGACCGCACCTGGAGTACTGGGCACAGTTTTGGTCCCTTTACTTGAGGAAGGATGTAGTTGCACTGGAGGCGGTTCAGAGGAGGTTCACTAGATTGATTTCAGAGATGCGGGGCTTGTCTTATGAGGAGAGATTGAGCAGTTTAGGCCGATACTAGAGTTTAGAAGGATGAGAGGAGATCTAATTGAGGTGTATAAGATGCTAAAGGGGTCAGACAAAGTAGACATGGAGCGGATGTTTCCCCTTGTGGAACATTCTAGAACGAGAGGCCATAGTTTTGGATGAAGGGGGGGTAGATTTAATTCAGAGATAAGGAGGAATTACTTTTCTCAAAGGGTCGTGAATCTGGAATTCACCACCTCAGAGTGCAGTGGATGTCGGGACGCTGAATAAATTTAAGGAGGAGATAGACAGATTTTTAATTAGTAACGGGCTGAAAGGTTATGGGGAGAGGGCGGGAAATTGGAGTTGAGGCTGAAATGAGATCAGCCATGATCGTATTGAATGGTGGGGCAGGCTCGAGGGGCTGAATGGCCTTCTCCTGCTCCTAGTTCTTATGTTCGCCCCCACCTCTCTGACTCTTCATTCCTCTCTCTCTGTCTGTGTCTGTGACCCCCCCATTCCTCTCTCTCTGTGTGTGACCCCCCCATTCTTGTGTGACCCCCCATTCCCCTCTCTGTGTGTGACCCCCCCATTCCTCTCTCTGTGTGCGTGACCCCCCCATTCCTCTCTCTCTCTGTGTGACCCCCCCATTCCCCTCTCTCTGTGTGTGACCCCCCCATTCCTCTCTCTCTCTGTGTGACCCCCCCATTCCCCTCTCTGTGTGTGACCCCCCCATTCCTCTCTCTGTGTGCGTGACCCCCCCATTCCTCTCTCTCTGTGTGACCCCCCCATTCCCCTCTCTCTGTGTGTGACCCCCCCATTCCCCTCTCTCTGTGTCTGACCCCCCCATTCCCCTCTCTCTGTGTGACCCCTCCATTCCCCTCTCTGTGTGTGACCCCCCCATTCCCCTCTCTCTGTGTGTGACCCCCCCATTCCCCTCTCTCTGTGTGACCCCCCCATTCCCCTCTCTCTCTGTGTGACCCCCCCATTCCTCTCTCTCTGTGTGTGACCCCCCCATTCCCCTCTCTCACTGTGTGACCCCCCATTCCCCTCTCTCTGTGTGTGACCCCCCCATTCCCCTCTCTCTCTGTGTGACCCCCCCATTCCTCTCTCTTTGTGTGACCCCCCCATTCCCCTTTCTCTCTGTGTGACCCCCCCATTCCCCTCTCTCTGTGTGTGACCCCCCCCATTCCCCTCTCTCTCTGTGTGTGACCCCCCCATTCCCCTCTCTCTGTGTGTGACCCCCCCATTCCTCTCTCTCTGTGTGTGACCCCCCCCATTCCCCTCCCTCTGTGTGTGACCCCCCCATTCCCCTCTCTCTGTGTGTGTGTGACCCCCCCATTCCCCTCTCTCTGTGTGTGACCCCCCCATTCCCCTCTCTCTGTGTGTGACCCCCCCATTCCCCTCTCTCTCTGTGTGTGACCCCCCCCATTCCCCTCCCTCTGTGTGTGACCCCCCATTCCCCTCTCTGTCTGTGTGTGACCCCCCCATTCCCCTCTCTCTGTGTGTGACCCCCCATTCCCCTCTCTGTCTGTGTGTGACCCCCCCATTCCCCTCTCTCTGTGTGTGACCCCCCCATTCCCCTCTCTCTGTGTGTGACCCCCCCATTCCCCTCTCTCTGTGTGTGACCCCCCCATTCCTCTCTCTCTGTGTGACCCCCCCATTCCCCTCTCTCTGTGTGTGACCCCCCCATTCCCCTCTCTCTGTGTGTGACCCCCCCATTCCCCTCTCTGTGTGTGTGACCCCCCCCATTCCTCTCTCTCTCTGTGTGTGACCCCCCCATTCCCCTCTCTCTGTGTGTGACCCCCCCATTCCCCTCTCTCTGTGTGTGACCCCCCCATTCCCCTCTCTCTCTGTGTGACCCCCCCATTCCCCTCTCTCTGTGTGTGACCCCCCCATTCCCCTCTCTCTGTGTGTGACCCCCCCATTCCCCTCTCTCTGTGTGTGACCCCCCCATTCCCCTCTCTCTGTGTGTGACCCCCCATTCCCCTCTCTCTGTGTGTGACCCCCCCATTCCCCTCTCTCTCTGTGTGACCCCCCCATTCCCCTCTCTCTCTGTGTGTGACCCCCCCATTCCCCTCTCTCTGTGTGTGACTCCCCCATTCCCCTCTCTCTGTGTGTGACCCCCCCATTCCCCTCTCTCTCTGTGTGACCCCCCCATTCCCCTCTCTCTGTGTGTGACCCCCCCATTCCTCTCTCTCTGTGTGTGACCCCCCCATTCCCCTCTCTCTGTGTGACCCCCCCATTCCCCTCTCTCTGTGTGTGACCCCCCCATTCCCCTCTCTGTGTGTGACCCCCCCATTCCCCTCTCTCTCTCTGTGTGACCCCCCCCATTCCCCTCTCTCTGTGTGTGACCCCCCCATTCCTCTCTGTGTGTGACCCCCCCATTCCCCTCTCTCTGTGTGTGACCCCCCCATTCCTCTCTCTGTGTGTGTGACCCCCCCATTCCCCTCTCTCTCTGTGTGACCCCCCCATTACCCTCTCTCTGTGTGTGACCCCCCCATTCCCCTCTCTCTGTGTGACCCCCCCATTCCTCTCTCTCTGTGTGTGACCCCCCCATTCCCCTCTCTCTGTGTGTGACCCCCCCATTCCCCTCTCTCTGTGTGTGACCCCCCCATTCCTCTCTCTCTCTCTGTGTGACCCCCCCATTCCCCTCTCTCTGTGTGTGACCCCCCCATTCCTCTCTCTCTGTGTGTGACCCCCCCATTCCTCTCTCTCTGTGTGACCCCCCATTCCCCTCTCTCTGTGTGTGACCCCCCCATTCCTCTCTCTCTGTGCGACCCCCCCATTCCCCTCTCTCTGTGTGTGACCCCCCCATTCCCCTCTCTCTGTGTGACCCCCCCATTCCCCTCTCTCTGTGTGTGACCCCCCCATTCCTCTCTCTCTCTCTGTGTGACCCCCCCATTCCCCTCTCTCTGTGTGTGACCCCCCCATTCCTCTCTGTCTGTGTGTGACCCCCCATTCCCCTCTCTCTGTGTGTGACCCCCCCATTCCCCTCTCTCTATGTGACCCCCCCATTCCCCTCTCTCTGTGTGTGACCCCCCCATTCCTCTCTCTCTGTGCGACCCCCCCCATTCCTCTCTCTCTGTGTGTGACCCCCCCATTCCCCTCTCTCTGTGTGTGACCCCCCCATTCCCCTCTCTCTGTGTGTGTGACCCCCCCATTCCTCTCTTTCTGAGTCACATTGCTGGAGAGGTTGTGTTTTTGTAGAGATTCCCTTTGGCCATTACCTATTCCTGGGTCAGACAATGAAGAGAAACTCAGTCAGGGACACCCAGTTTTGCCATCTCAGCAGGACAATGATGTTAAAGGTGGCTTTAAGCATTGCTAACATCACCGGTAGTTTAGTGTAGAATTAATCATTCATTACCCCTTGTCTATTGATGTCAGAGAACTTCCGAAAGCTGCGGATATTTAGTGGTAAATAGAGTTATTGACTTAGGCATTGGGACAATGCCAACATGTTGGTCAGGTTCATAAAATCTCTCCGCACACGAGACCATTCAGCCCACCGTCTCTATGCTGGATCTTTGAAAGATCTATCCATTAATCCCACTCTCACCCCCAACCACCCCCCCCCCACCCACACCCTGTGAGTCGAGTATTTCTCCAATTCCCCCCACTTTTGAACGTTCCTATTGAATCTACTTCCGCCGCCCTTTCAGGCAGCGCCTTCCAGATCACCACAACTCGCTGTGTCAGACACATTCTCCTCATCTCCCCCCCCCACCCACCCCCTCTGGATCTTTTACCGATTCTCTTCAATCTGTGTTTCCACCCCCCCCTCTGGTTACCGACCCTCCTGCCACTGGAAACAGTTTCTCCTCATTGACTCGATCCAAACCCCCCTCGTGATTCTGAACGCCTCGATTCAATCTCCCCCTTAACCTTCTCCGCTCTAAAGGAGAACAATCCCGGCTCCTCCAGTCTCTTCCCTGTGTAACACTGGACCCTCGAGAGTCTGGCTGAATGTCCCACTCAGTGCCGGGAGGGGAGGGGGGTGGAGTACGTTGAAGGGCCCTCCCCCCTACAAGCTACAGCCCTGCCCCACTCAATCTGTATCAAACCTACACTGGAGACTCTGAATGCTGGGTTTCCCCCCCATGTGAGAGAGTCTGGACTGTGACTCAGCCCACCCTTTCCACAGTAACCAGGAACAAAAATCGAAGCCAGACCCCAAAAGAGGTGACCGTGGGAATGACCAGAGATGAATGCCCCATCCCTGGGTCACCCCTTGTGTGTGCCCCCCTGAGGGGGAGGTGGGGGGTGGGGGGGAGTGGAAAAATAAATTGTAGCAAAAGGTTGGAAGCGGAGTATTTCAGAGGAAAGGTTGGCTCTGTCAATGAGTAACTCCATTGGGAACTAAAGCAAAGTCCTTGTGGAATGTTTAAATAACACACAAACGGGGAAAACAGCGTAACCACGTCAGTGACTAACACTGTCGACAGCTGCTGACGCTGGTTCGGAGGAGAATCTTTCTCCCTCAGTCAGATGCACTTGACTCAACAGCAACTGGATAAACATCCAGTGACCCCTGGGTTAGAGAGAGGAAATCAGCCAGGGTTCCTGCTCCTGATCACTATACATTGACCCTTGGGTTAGAGAGAGAGGGGAAATCAGCCAGGGTTCCTGCTCCTGATCACTGTCCAGTGATCCCTGGTTTGCAGAGAGAGAGAGAGAGCGGAAAGCAGCCAGGGTTCCTGCTCCTGATCACTGTCCAGTGATCCCTGGGTTAGAGAGAGAGAGGGGAAATCAGCCAGTGTTCCTGCTCCTGATCACTGTCCAGTGATCCCTGGGTTAGAGAGAGAGGGGAAATCAGCCAGGGCTCCTGCTCCTGATCACTGTCCAGTGATCCCTGGGTTAGAGAGAGTGAGAAGGGGGAAATCAGCCAGGGTTACTGCTCCTGATCACTGTCCAGCGATGCCTCGGTTAGAGAGAGAGAGTGGAATCAGCCAGGGTTCCTGCTCCTGATCACTGTCCAGTGATCCCTGGGTTAGAGAGAGTGAGAAGGGGGAAATCAGCCAGGGTTACTGCTCCTGATCACTGTCCAGTGATCCCTGGTTTACAGAGAGAGAGAGAGAGCGGAAAGCAGCCAGGGTTCCTGCTCCTGATCACTGTCCAGTGATCCCTGGGTTAGAGAGAGAGAGGGGAAATCAGCCAGTGTTCCTGCTCCTGATCACTGTCCAGTGATCCCTGGGTTAGAGAGAGAGAGGAAATCAGCCAGGGTTACTGCTCCTGATCACTGTCCAGTGATCCCTGGGTTAGAGAGAGAGAGAAGGGGGAAATCAGCCAGGGTTCCTGCTCCTGATCACTGTCCAGTGATCCCCGGGTTAGAGAGAGAGAGAGAGGAAATCAGCCCGGGTTCCTGCTCCTGATCACTGTCCAGTGATCCCCGGGTTAGAGAGAGAGAGAGGGGAAATCAGCCAGGGTTCCTGCTCCTGGTTTAAGGTGTGTGTGTTGGGGGCGGTGGGGGGGGCGGGGGTGCGGTTTGGATGGGGGGGAGAAGTGGAGGGGGGGGTGTGGTTGTTGGGACAAACAAGCAGTGATAGAAGCAGATCATCAAAAGATGTCACAGACAACAGAACAAAAGAACCCAGAGGTGTTAAAGTTAAAGTTGGTGATATTATCTAAACGAATGTGCTAATTAAGAATGGATGGTAGGGCACTCAAGGTACAGCTCTAGTGGGGGTGGGGGGAGCATAAAAGATTTAAAAATAATTAAAAATAATGGAAATAGGTGGGAAAAGAAAAATCTATATAATTTATTGGAAAAAAAAACAAAAGGAAGGGGGAAGAAACAGAAAGGGGGTGGGGATGGAGGAGGGAGCTCAAGATCTAAAGTTGTTGAATTCAATATTCAGTCCGGAAGGCTGTAAAGTGCCTAGTCGGAAGATGAGGTGTTGTTCCTCCAGTTTGCGTTGGGCTTCACTGGAACAATGCAGCAAGCCAAGGACAGACATGTGGGCAAGGGAGCAGGGTGGAGTGTTAAAATGGCAAGCGACAGGGAGGTTTGGGTCATTCTTGCGGACAGACCACAGGTGTTCTGAAAAGTGGTCGCCCAGTTTACGTTTGGTCTCTCCAATGTAGAGGAGACCACATTGGGAGCAATGAATGCAGTAGACTAAGTTGGGGGAAATGCAAGTGAAATGCTGCTTCACTTGAAAGGAGTGTTTGGGCCCTTCCAAGACTGTCACTGACTTCATCTCCTCTGGGGATCTTCCTCCCACAGCTTCCAACCTGATAGTCACCCAACCTCGGACGGCCCGCTTCTACCTCCTACCCAAAATCCACAAACAGAACTGTCCTGGTAGACTGATTGACTCAGCTTGCTCCTGCCCCACAGAACTCATTTCTCGTTATCTTGACTCCCTTCTCTCTCCCCTTGTCCAGTCCCTTCCCACCTACATCCGTGATTCCTCTGACACCTTACGTCACATCAACAATTTCCAGTTCCCTGGCCCCTACCGCTTCCTCTTCACCATGGACGTCCAATCCCTCTACACCTCCATCCCCCACCAGGATGGTCTGAGGGCCCTTAGCTTCTTCCTCGAACAGAGGCCCGAACAATCCCCATCCACCACTACTCTCCTCCGTCTGGCTGAACTTGTTCTCACGCTGAACAATTTCTCCTTCAACTCCTCTCACTTCCTCCAAATAAAAGGTGTGGCTATGGGTACCCACATGGGCCCCAGCTGTGCCTGTCTCTTTATGGGGAATGTGGAACATTCCTTGTTGCAGTCCTACTCCAGCCCCCTTCCACAACTCTTTCTCCGGTACATCGATGATTATTTCGGTGCTGCTTCATGCTCTCGTCGGGACTTGGAAAAATTTATTAATTTTGCTTCCAATCTCCACCCCTCCATCATTTTCACATGGTCCATCTCTGACACTTCCCTTCCCTTCCTTGACCTCTCTGTCTCAATCTCTGGTGATAGACTGTCCACCAATATCCATTACAAACCCACCGACTCCCACAGCTATCTCGACTACAGCTCCTCACACCCCACTTCCTGTAAGGACTCTATCCCATTCTCTCAGCTCCTTCGTCTCCGTCGCATCTGTTCCGATGATGCTACCTTCAAAAACAGTTCCTCTGACATGTCCTCCTTCTTCCTTAACCGAGGTTTTCCACCCACGGTCGTTGACAGGGCCCTCAACCGTGTCCGGCCCATCTCCCGCGCATCTGCCCTCATGCCTTCTCCTCCCTCCCAGAAACATGATAGGGTCCCCCTTGTCCTCACTTATCACCCCACCAGCCTCCGCATTCAAAGGATCATCCTCCGCCATTTCCGCCAACTCCAGCATGATGCCACCACGAAACACATCTTCCCTTCACCCCCCCTGTCGGCATTCCGTAGGGATCGTTCCCTCCGGGACACCCTGGTCCACTCCTCCATCACCCCCTACTCCTCAACCCCCTCCTATGGCACCACCCCATGCCTACGCAAAAGATGCAATACCTGCCCCTTCACTTCCTCTCTCCTCACCGTCCAAGGACCCAAACACTCCTTTCAAGTGAAGCAACATTTCACTTGCATTTCCCCCAACTTAGTCTACTGCATTCGTTGCTCCCAATGCAGTCTCCTCTACATTGGAGAGACCAAACGTAAGCTGGGCGACCACTTTGCAGAACACCTGCGGTCTGTCCGCAAGAATGACCCAAACCTCCCTGTCGCTTGCCATTTTAACATTCCACCCTGCTCTGTTGCCCGCATGTCTGTCCTTGGCTTGCTGCATTGTTCCAGTGAAGCCCAACGCAAACTGGAGGAACAGCACCTCATCTTCCGACTAGGCACTTTACAGCCTTCCGGACTGAATATTGAATTCAACAACTTTAGGTCTTGAGCTCCCTCCCCCATCCCCACCCCCTTCTGTTTCTCCCTTCCTTTTGTTTTTTTCCAATAAATTATATAGATTTTTCTTTTCCCACCTATTTCCATTATTTTTAAATATTTTTAAATCTTTTATGCTCCCCCCACCCCCACTAGAGCTGTACCTTGAGTGCCCTACCATCCATTCTTAATTAGCACATTCGTTTAGATAATATCACCAACTTCAACACCTCTGTGTTCTGTTGTCTGTGACATCTTTTGATGATCTGCTTCTATCTATCACTGCTTGTTTGTCCCAACAACCACACCAACCCCCTCCACTTCTCCCCCCCATCCAAACCGCACCCCCCCCGCCCCCCCTTAAACCAGCTTATATTTCAACTCTTTCTTGGACTCGAACGCAAGTTCTGTCAAAGGGTCATGAGGACTCGAAACGTCAACTCTTTTCTTCTCCGCCGATGCTGCCAGACCTGCTGAGTTTTTCCAGCTAATTCTGTTTTTGTTTTGGATTTCCAGCATCCGCGGTTTTTTTTTGTTTTTATTCCTGCTCCTGATCACTGTCCAGTGATCCCTGGGTTAGAGAGAGAGAGAGAGAGAGAGAGAGAGCGGAAATCAGCCAGGTCACTGTCCACCCTCAGTGCACCAGCATCCCCTTCCCCTGCTGCAGGGGGAGCTGTGGCTGGAGGAGCAGCAGCAGCAGCAGCAGCAGGACTACAACTCCCAGCAGCCCTAGCAGGAACTGCCTCACCGAGGCTGCTGGGAGCTGTAGTCCTGCCCGACCTCCCCTTTGCAACGGGGCCTAAAAACAAAAACAAAAAAACTGCGGATGCTGGAAATCCAAAACAAAAACAGAATTACCCGGAAAAACTCAGCAGGTCTGGCGGCATCGGCGGAGAAGAAAAGAGTTGATATTTCGAGTCCTCATGACCCTTCGACAGAACTTGGCGAATCCCAGGGAAACTCTTTTCTTCTCCGCCGATGCTGCCAGACCTGCTGAGTTTTTCCAGGTAATTCTGTTTTTGTTTTGGATTTCCAGCATCCGCAGTTTTTTTGTTTTTATCTATGGGTTGAAATATAAGCTGGTTTAAGGTGGGGGGGAGGGGAGGCACGGGGGAGGGCGGAGGTGGGGGGGGTGGTGGTTGTAGGGACAAACAAGCAGTGATAGATAGAAGCAGATCATCAAAAGATGTCACAGACAACAGAACACAGAGGTGTTGAAGTTGGTGATATTATCTACACGAATGTGCTAATTAAGAATGGATGGTAGGGCACTCAAGGTACAGCTCTAGTGGGGGTGGGGGGGAGCATAAAAAGATTTAAAAATAATGGAAATAGGTGGGAAAAAGAAAAATCTATATAATTTATTGGAAAAAAACAAAAGGAAGGGGGAAGAAACAGAAGGGGGTGGGGATGGAGGAGGGAGTTCAAGATCTAAAGTTGTTGAACTCAATATTCAGTCCGGAAGGCTGTAAAGTGCCTAGTCGGAAGATGAGGTGCTGTTCCTCCAGTTTGCGTTGGGCTTCACTGGAACAATGCAGCAAGCCAAGGACAGACATGTGGGCAACAGAGCAGGGTGGAGTGTTAAAATGGCAAGCGACAGGGAGGTTTGGGTCATTCTTGCGGACAGACCACAGGTGTTTTGCAAAGCGGTCGCCCAGTTTACGTTTGGTCTCTCCAATGTAGAGGAGACCACATTGGGAGCAACGAATGCAGTAGACTAAGTTGGGGGAAATGCAAGTGAAATGCTGCTTCACTTGAAAGGAGTGTTTGGGCCCTTGGACGGTGAGGAGAGAGGAAGTGAAGGGGCAGGTGTTATATCTTTTGCGTGGGCATGGGGTGGTGCCATAGGTGGGGGTTGAGGAGTAGCGGGTGATGCAGGAGTGGACCAGGGTGTCCCCGACAGGGGGGCTGAAGGGAAGATGTGTTTGGTGGTGGCATCATGCTGGAGTTGGCGGAAATGGCGGAGGATGATCCTTTGAATGCGGAGGCTGGTGGGGTGATAAGTGAGGACAAGGGGGACCCTATCATGTTTCTGGGAGGGAGGAGAAGGCGTGAGGGCGGATGCGCGGGAGATGGGCCGGACACGGTTGAGGGCCCTGTCAACGACTGTGGGTGGAAAACCTCGGTTAAGGAAGAAGGAGGACATGTCAGAGGGACTGTTTTTGAATGTAGCATCATCGGAACAGATGCGACGGAGGCGAAGGAGCTGAGAGAATGGGATAGAGTCCTTACAGGAAGTGGGGTGTGAGGAGCTGTAGTCGAGATAGCTGTGGGAGTCGGTGGGTTTGTAATGGATATTGGTGGACAGTCTATCACCAGAGATTGAGACAGAGAGGTCAAGGAAGGGAAGGGAAGTGTCAGAGATGGACCATATGAAAATGGTGGAGGGGTGGAGATTGGAAGCAAAATTAATAAATGTTTCCAGGTCCCGATGAGAGCATGAAGCAGCACCGAAGTAATCATCGATGTACCGGAGAAAGAGTTGTGGAAGGGGGCCGGAGTAGGACTGCAACAAGGAATGTTCCACATACCCCATAAAGAGACAGGCACAGCTGGGGCCCATGCGGGTACCCATAGCCACACCTTTTATTTGGAGGAAGTGAGAGGAGTTGAAGGAGAAATTGTTCAGCGTGAGAACAAGTTCAGCCAGACGGAGGAGAGTAGTGGTGGATGGGGATTGTTCGGGCCTCTGTTCGAGGAAGAAGCTAAGGGCCCTCAGACCATCCTGGTGGGGGATGGAGGTGTAGAGGGATTGGACGTCCATGGTGAAGAGGAAGCGGTTGGGGCCAGGGAACTGGAAATTGTTGATGTGACGTAAGGTGTCAGAGGAATCACGGATGTAGGTGGGAAGGGACTGGACAAAGGGAGACAAGATAACAAGAAATGAGTTCCGTGGGGCAGGTGCAAGCTGACACGATCGGTCTACCGGGACAGTTCTGTTTGTGGATTTTGGGTAGGAGGTAGAAGCGGGCCCTCCGAGGTTGGACATCCAATCCCTCTACATCTCCATCCCCCACCAGGATGGTCTGATTACTTTGGTGCTGCTTCATGCTGTCTGGACCTGGAAAAATTTATTAATTTTGCTTCCAATCTCCACCCCTCCATCATTTTCACATGGCCCATCTCTGAAACTTCCCTTCCCTTCCTTGACCTCTCTGTCTCAATCTCCCCGCTTCCTGTAAGGACTCCATCCCATTCTGTCAGTTCCTTCACCTCCGTTGCATCTGTTCTGATGATGCTACCTTCAAAAACAGTCCCTCTGACATGTCCTCCTTCTTCCTTAACCGAGGTTTTCCACCCACGGTCGTTGACAGGGCCCTCAACCGTGTCCGGCCCATCTCCCACGCATCTGCCCTCACGCCTTCTCCTCCCTCCCAGAAACATGATAGGGTCCCCCTTGTCCTCACTTATCACCCCACCAGCCTCCGCATTCAAAGGATCATCCTCCGCCATTTCCGCCAACTCCAGCATGATGCCACCACCAAACACATCTTCTCTTCACCCCCCCTATCAGCATTCTGTAGGGATCGTTCCCTCCGGGACACCCTGGTCCACTCCTCCATCACCCCCTACTCCTCAACCCCCTCCCATGGCACCACCCCATGCCCACGCAAAAGATGTAACACCTGCCCCTTCACTTCCTCTCTCCTCACCGTCCAAGGGCCCAAACACTCCTTTCAAGTGAAGCAGCATTTCACTTGCATTTCCCCCAACTTAGTCTACTGCATTCGTTGCTCCCAATGTGGTCTCCTCTACATTGGAGAGACCAAACGTAAACTGGGCGACCACTTTGCAGAACACCTGCGGTCTGTCCGCAAGAATGACCCAAACCTCCCTGTCGCTTGCCATTTTAACACTCCACCCTGCTCTCTTGCCCACATGTCTGTCCTTGGCTTGCTGCATTGTTCCAGTGAAGCCCAACGCAAACTGGAGGAACAACACCTCATCTTCCGACTAGGCACTTTACAGCCTTCCGGACTGAATATTGAATTCAACAACTTTAGGTCTTGAGCTCCCTCCTCCATCCCCACCCCCTTTCTGTTTCTCCCTTCCTTTTGTTTTTTCCAATAATTTATATAGATTTTTCTTTTCCCACCTATTTCCATTATTTTTAAAACTTTTATGCTCCCCCCCACCCCCACTAGAGCTGTACCTTGAGTGCCCTACCATCCATTCTTAATTAGCACATTCGTTTAGATAATATCACGAACTTCAACACCTCTGTGTTCTGTTGTCTGTGACATCTTTTGATGATCTGCTTCTATCTATCACTGCTTGTTTGTCCCAACAACCACACCAACCCCCTCCACTTCTCTCCCCCCCACCCCCTACCTTAAACCAGCTTATATTTCACCCCTCTCCTAATATTCACTCAGTTCTGTCGAAGGGTCATGAGGACTCGAAACGTCAACTCTTTTCTTCTCCGCCGATGCTGCCAGACCCGCTGAGTTTTTCCAGCTAATTCTGTTTTTGCAACGGGGCCTGTCAGCTAAGGGCTGCAAAATGAAGCCTGACACTCGGAGTCAGGTGGAAGAGGTTCAAATCCCTGACTAAGCACAACCGTCTCAGAAATCAAGATACAAACCTCTTTAAAATAAAAATCTCCCCTGCGATCGGGATTTAGCCACAGCCCCACTTTCACATTCTCAGTGACCAATGACCAAGAGGCAACCCCTGACCCCCCCCGTCTTGACCCCCCCCACCCACAATTACCCCCAGACACCCCTCCCTCTCACCCCCAAAGACCCACCCCTAAACCCCCTGTCGCACACCCCCCCCCCCCCCACCGAAACCAGCCTCCCGCAGCTACGCCCATAAGACCATCAGAGATAGGAGCAGAAATTGGACCATTCGGCCCATCGAGTCTGCTCCGCCATTCAATCATGGCTGATCAGTTTCTCAACCCCATTCTCCCCGTAACCTTTGAACCCCCCCTAACCAATCAAGAACCTATCCATCTCCCCCTCCGTCCCGGTTTTACCTCCACTTTTCCTCAACAATTTAAACATGCCGAGTTCCACCGTCCCATCTGTGGTATTCTGGGCGACGCTCCCTCCCCTCTCCCCCGCAGGGCAACCAGCAGAGGCCGAGGTGAAGGCTCTGTTTGAAAGATGCTCACTCCGCCAAGTGAACACGACAGTTGGCGTGCACGCAGGCCGATCAGCCACTGTAAATCCCAGGAGGCGAGTCTATGGATTGGGGATTTAACCGAGAGATCAGCCTTGCTGGATTTGTCCCTGAGAGAGCGCTCATGAAGAACCAGCCTAATCCTGAGCTCCTGCCTTCAATACGATTAAAGTGACTTTCTGGATCACTAACATTTTGACAGAGCATCCAGTACATGATGCAAGAACCAAAGCCTTCAGACTAAAACTCACTAGTGGGCCAAATGTGCTGGAACAATTAAATTTTCATTATTTGTTCAAGGGATGTCTCCCTTTTTTCCCCTCATCCCTAATTACCCCTTGTTCAGTGGGGGAGGGGGGGGGGCGCTGTTGGCGGTGCAGTTAAGAGTCAACCACATCGCTGTGGGGGTCTGGAGTCATGTGTAGGCCAGACCGGGTAAGGTCGGCAGATTTCCCTCCTTGAACAACGATCGACGATGGTTCCAGGGTCATCATTAGACTTTCCATTGCAGATTTTTACCCGTGGTCTGCCGGGGTGAGATTTGAACCCCGGTCTCTGGAATACCAGACCAGTGACAATCCCACTCTGCCACTGCCTCTCCATGGTTCTGGTCCACCGTGCACAGGGAAATCTGAGCAGCGAGTCTGGGTTTTAATCAGCACTTTCAAATCTAGTCTGAGGAGGTAATATTCCAGGGAGTGAGCGTGCAGCCGAGGGTACTGTCACCCCAGGGAGGGGGGAAGGAAGGGCTCAGGATTCAGTCATTCAAATGAGGATCAGGTTTTGGATAGGGTAATGAGGCAGGATTCATGCTGAATGTAGCACGAGGAGAAACAGACTCTGGATCTACGGTCCCAAACACTCGCCAGCACGGAGGGAATTCATCACAGCCGGAAGAGAGCAGCTCTCAGCGCAGCGCTCCCCCAGCACTGACCCTCCCACAGTGCGGTGCTCCCTCAGTACTGACCCTCCGACAGTGCAGCACTCCCTCAGCACAGACCCTCCCACAGTGCGGCGCTCCCTCAGCACTGACCCTCCGACAGTGCGGCACTCCCCCAGCACTGACACTCCGACAGTGCGGCACTCCCCCAGCACTGACACTCCGACAGCGCGGCACTCCCTCAGCACAGACCCTCCGACCGTGCGGCGCTCCCTCAGCGCTGACACTCCGACAGTGCGGCACTACCCCAGCACTGACACTTCGACAGCGCGGTGCTCCCTCAGCACTGACCCTCCGACAGTGCGGCACTCCCTCAGCACTGACCCTCCGACAGCGCGGCGCTCCCTCAGCGCTGACCCTCCGACAGTGCGGCACTCCCCCAGCACTGACACTCCGACAGTGCGGCACTCCCTCAGCACTGACCCTCCGACAGTGCGGCGCTTCCTCAGCACTGACCCTCCGACAGTGCGGCACTCCCTCAGCACTGACCCTCCGACAGTGCGGCGCTCCCTCAGCACTGACCCTCCGACAGTGCGGCGCTCCCTCAGTACTGACCCTCCGAAAGTGCGGCGCTCCCTCAGCACTGACCCTCCCACAGTGCGGCACTCCCTCAGCACTGACCCTCCGACAGTGCGGCACTCCCTCAGCACTGACCCTCCCACAGTGCGGCGCTCCCTCAGCACTGACCCTCCCACAGTGTGGCACTCCCTCAGCACTGACCCTCCGACAGTGCGGCTCTCCCTCAGCACTGACCCTCCGACAGTGCGGCTCTCCCTCAGCACTGACCCTCCGACAGTGCGGCTCTCCCTCAGTACTGACCCTCCGACAGCGCGGCGCTCCCTCAGCACTGACACTCCGACAGTGCGGCGCTCCCTCAGCGCTGACCCTCCGACAGTGCGGCTCTCCCTCAGCACTGACCCTCCGACAGTGCGGCGCTCCCTCAGCACTGACCCTCCGACAGTGCGGCGCTCCCTCAGCACTGACCCTCCGACAGTGCGGCGCTCCCTCAGCACTGACCCTCCGACAGTGCGGCACTCCCTCAGCACTGACCCTCCGACAGTGCGGCGCTCCCTCAGCACTGACCCTCCGACAGTGCTGCGCTCCCTCAGTACTGACCCTCCGAAAGTGCGGCGCTCCCTCAGCACTGACCCTCCCACAGTGCGGCACTCCCTCAGCACTGACCCTCCGACAGTGCGGCACTCCCTCAGCACTGACCCTCCCACAGTGCGGCGCTCCCTCAGCACTGACCCTCCGACAGTGTGGCACTCCCTCAGCACTGACCCTCCGACAGTGCGGCTCTCCCTCAGCACTGACCCTCCGACAGTGCGGCTCTCCCTCAGCACTGACCCTCCGACAGTGCGGCTCTCCCTCAGTACTGACCCTCCGACAGCGCGGCGCTCCCTCAGCACTGACACTCCGACAGTGCGGCGCTCCCTCAGCACTGACCCTCCGACAGTGCGGCGCTCCCTCAGCACTGACCCTCCGACAGTGCGGCTCTCCCTCAGCACTGACCCTCCGACAGTGCGGCTCTCCCTCAGTGCTGACCCTCCGACAGCGCGGCGCTCCCTCAGCACTGACACTCCGACAGTGCGGCGCTCCCTCAGCGCTGACCCTCCGACAGTGCGGCTCTCCCTCAGCACTGACCCTCCGACAGTGCGGCACTCCCTCAGCACTGACCCTCCGACAGTGCGGCGCTCCCTCAGCACTGACCCTCCGACAGTGCGGCACTCCCTCAGCACTGACCCTCCGACAGTGCGGCGCTCCCTCAGCACTGACCCTCCGACAGTGCGGCACTCCCTCAGCACTGACCCTCCCACAGTGCGGCGCTCCCTCAGCACTGACCCTCCGACAGTGTGGCACTCCCTCAGCACTGACCCTCCGACAGTGCGGCTCTCCCTCAGCACTGACCCTCCGACAGTGCGGCTCTCCCTCAGCACTGACCCTCCGACAGCGCGGCGCTCCCTCAGCACTGACACTCCGACAGTGCGGCGCTCCCTCAGCACTGACCCTCCGACAGTGCGGCGCTCCCTCAGCACTGACCCTCCGACAGTGCGGCTCTCCCTCAGCACTGACCCTCCGACAGTGCGGCTCTCCCTCAGTACTGACCCTCCGACAGCGCGGCGCTCCCTCAGCACTGACCCTCCGACAGTGCGGCACTCCCTCAGCACTGACCCTCCGACAGTGCGGCGCTCCCTCAGCACTGACCCTCCGACAGTGCGGCGCTCCCTCAGCACTGACCCTCCGACAGTGCGGCACTCCCTCAGCACTGACCCTCCGACAGTGCGGCGCTCCCTCAGCACTGACCCTCCGACAGTGCGGCGCTCCCTCAGTACTGACCCTCCCACAGTGCGGCACTCCCTCAGCACGGACCCTCCGACAGTGCGGCGCTCCCTCAGCACTGACCCTCCGACAGTGCGGCACTCCCTCAGCACTGACCCTCCGACAGTGCGGCGCTCCCTCAGCGCTGACCCTCCGACAGTGCGGCGCTCCCTCGGCGCTGACCCTCCGACAGTGCGGCGCTCCCTCAGTACTGACCCTCCCACAGTGCAGCACTCCCTCAGTACTGACCCTGGTGTGTTTTT